>NC_091990.1:20658289-20842020 GCF_044704955.1 Pristiophorus japonicus | reverse complement strand
CCGCTCCTCATCTCTCTTCCCCCCCCCGCTCCTCATCCTCTCTTCCCCCCCCGCTCCTCATCTCTCTTCCCCCCCGCTCCTCATCTCTCTTCCCCCCCGCTCCTCATCTCTCTTCCCCCCCGCTCCTCATCTCTCTTCCCCCCGCTCCTCATCTCTCTTCCCCCCCGCTCCTCATCTCTTCCCCCCCCGCTCCTCATCTCTCTTCCCCCCCGCTCCTCATCTCTCTTCCCCCCCGCTCCTCATCTCTCTTCCCCCCCGCTCCTCATCTCTCTTCCCCCCCGCTCCTCATCTCTCTTCCCCCCCGCTCCTCATCTCTCTTCCCCCCCGCTCCTCATCTCTCTTCCCCCCCGCTCCTCATCTCTCTTCCCCCCCGCTCCTCATCTCTCTTCCCCCCCGCTCCTCATCTCTCTTCCCCCCCGCTCCTCATCTCTCTTCCCCCCCGCTCCTCATCTCTCTTCCCCCCCGCTCCTCATCTCTCTTCCCCCCCGCTCCTCATCTCTCTTCCCCCCCGCTCCTCATCTCTCTTCCCCCCCGCTCCTCATCTCTCTTCCCCCCCGCTCCTCATCTCTCTTCCCCCCCGCTCCTCATCTCTCTTCCCCCCCGCTCCTCATCTCTCTTCCCCCCCGCTCCTCATCTCTCTTCCCCCCCGCTCCTCATCTCTCTTCCCCCCCGCTCCTCATCTCTCTTCCCCCCCGCTCCTCATCTCTCTTCCCCCCCGCTCCTCATCTCTCTTCCCCCCCGCTCCTCATCTCTCTTCCCCCCCGCTCCTCATCTCTCTTCCCCCCCGCTCCTCATCTCTCTTCCCCCCCGCTCCTCATCTCTCTTCCCCCCCGCTCCTCATCTCTCTTCCCCCCCGCTCCTCATCTCTCTTCTCCCCCCCTCCTCATCTCTCTTCTCCCCCCCTCCTCATCTCTCTTGCCCCCTCCCCCCTCCTCATCTCTCTTGCCCCCTCCCCCCTCCTCATCTCTCTTGCCCCCTCCCCCCATCTCATCTCTCTTGCCCCCTCCCTCCCCGGTCTCCTCATCTCTCTTCCCTCCCTCCTCCCGTCCTCGTCTCTCTTCCCCCCCCCCCCCCCCCCCCCCCCCCTTGTCTCTCTTCCTCCCCCCTCCACTCCTCTTCATCTCTCCACCAAGACTGTAGATTGAGAAACTTTTGCAGGTCTGTGGGGAAAGAGCAGGGAGAGTGGGAATAATTGGATAGCTCTTTCCAAGATGGGCCGAATGGCGGCCTCCTGCGTTGTATGATATTGAAATCCAAATACATTGCCTGATGGTGGGAAAGCAGGGTGGGAGGGTAGGAAGGTTTGTAAGATGGTGAATATGGAGCTTAAAAAGGACGAGAGGAAAGTTCAAAGGTCAGTGTGCGACCTCTATCATGTGTGCTTGCCCCATGCGTTCCAGCATATTTTAGGTTCCCAATATTGACGACCAACAAATAAATATGTTCATGAAAGAACGAATAATGCTTTTATAATGAAAGAAAGTTCTGATCTTGTTTTAATCTGGTTAGGACGGCGTTCTGGATCTGCTCCAGGAACTGCGAGGGATGACGATGACCCTGAAGTTGCTGCAGGTAACCTTTCCCACATTGAAACTGCAGGTGGTCCCATTCCCTTTGTTTCTTTGGAAAGTGCCATGGAACATCTCTGTAACAATCGCCCGCCTCTGTCCCGCCTCAGCTCATCTGCTGCTGAAACCCTCATCCAAGCCTTTGTTACCTCCAGACTCAATAATTCCAATGCCCTCCTGGCCAGCCTCCCACCCTCCATAAATCGTGCCTGCAGTCAGAAAGTTGTGGATTCAAGCACCTCTCCTGTGACTTGAGCCCATAATCCAGGCTGACACTCCCAGTCTTTCAGATGAGACGTTAAACCGAGTCTGCTCTCTCCGGTGGATGTAAACTATCCCATGGCACTATTTTGAAGAAGATCAGGGGAGTTATCCCCGGTGTCCTGGCCAATATTTATCCCTCAAATATTTATCCCTCAACCAACATAACAAAAACAGATTATCTGGTCATTACCACATTGCTGTTTGTGGGAGCTTGCTGTGCATAAATTGGCTGCCGCGTTTCCTACTTTACAACAGTGATTGCACTTCAAAAGGTACTTCATTGGCTGTAAAGCGCTTTTGGGGCGTTTTGAGGTTGTGAAAGGCGTTATGTAAATGCAAGGCTTCTTCTTTCAAACCCCAATTCCATTTTCTACAGGAAATTGGCCGAGATCAGTGAATCTTCTTGGACAGTGGGGGTAGGGAATGTACGGGGTGGAAGCACGAAAGTAGAATACATAATGTTCAAAATCACCAACTGTATAAAGATGGAAACAGTTAAATCGGGGCTTTGGACCAGATCCCATTCTGTATCGCTAACACATGTTCAGTTCCCACTTCCGAAGCCACGGTGCTTTCATTTCTGCCAAAAACTGATGGGATAAACATTTTTTTTTTTCTGGCTGTAACACTCTTAAATGAGTTTGGACATTAATCCATAACAGTAAAAAAAACCTGTCCCCGATTTAACATAGCGAGTAATCTCTTAGACACACGGAGATAACTGTTGTGGGATGTGCAAGGTTACCAGTTGGTGCAGTTGAGGGTCAAGGTCGTCATTGGGGCAGTGCAGAGGCACCTTTAACCTGCGCTCGCTTCCGAAAACCCGAGCTGACACGGGTCGCAAAAAAAAGTGGGAAAGGTTTTCCAGTCATGGGTCTTAATGAAGGCATCTCCAACTCTCCCTCTCCGCCCCGGCATTCCCGCTACGGAGCAACTTTCAGTTGCAAAGCGTGAAGGGTTGATGCAGAGCGGAAATGATTTGGCAGAGATTAGTATTATGAACAGTATCCCACAAGCCAAAAGTTATACAGACTTGGCCCAGCGGAGCCTAAAGCCATGGATCAAAGGATTCCTTCCACAGCCCGGCTGAAACTATTCTCTCCTCATGAAATCATCTGCACCCACACCATCGATGCAGGAATGTGTAGCAGTGATGTGTGAGGTGCTCACCCGGAACAAGGGCCCTTGGAGTTCCGCCAAGATGGCCTCCCTCTCTCAGCTGGTTTCTGACATCCCGCCAGCATGCCTGGATTCACAATAAGATGTTCATCTTGCTCTTCCTTTGACCTGTTTGTCATCGCTTCCATTTTCCTCCCTCCCTCTCCTGAAGATGTCAATCTATGTTGGCATGGTTCCATGGGCAGCTCTCCAGCCACTGAGCGCCAATTCTTCATGTGGGGGCCAAGAATGCAAGAGTGTGCAAACTAGTCAACCAGGGGGGTTACGAAGTTAGCCCTAAAGATGACTTCCCCTGAACGTCCTTGTGTGCACACCTTTGAGCAGAGATCACTGGATAGCCTGCAGGCGTGGCAGTGCTGGCAATTTACTCCCTCCTTCTTTCTCTCTTCGCTCTCTGCTCTCGCTTACTCTCTCTCCTTTGTCGCTCTCTCTCCTTTCTTGCGCTCTCTCTCTCTCTCTCTCTCTCTCTCTCTCTCTCTTTCCTTTCTCTCTCCTTCGCGCTCCCCTCCCCTTTGCGCTCCCTCTCCTCTTTCTCCCACTCTCACGCCCTCCCCCTCCCCCTCCCGCTCCACCGTCACTCTTTCTTCCTGTTCTCTCTTTCTTTCTGGTACCTCATTCTCCATGTCCCTTCAGTCACTATCCCAGAATACACAGAAAACCAGTGAAGGACGGGCTCTTGCAGGAAGTACCCGTGTGTGAGAATCCCGCTGCTCATTGTGCAGTTTCCGTGGACTCTGGAAATCCTGTCGATCAGGCAGTCGCAAGAATTCTTTGTCTACCTCTTTCACTAGCAATCTCTATAAAGGTGGGTGGACTGGACCATCTTGTATGTCCAGATTGATGACGGCAGTATAACTGAACTGTGGGTATGTCTGAGTCCCTGGTGTTGGAGTCTCCAGGATGGAGATTAATCTGGACATGGCTGCGATCAAACCCCAGGAGACAAATCATAGGGGTGTTAAAAATATATATATTTTCAATTTCTTTTAACACTTTCATTTATTCGTTATAAAAATATTGGAGATGGCAGGCAGAAAGCCATTTTGCTGGGCAAGCCAGTTGGAGGTGGGAGGTCATGTGATGATACCTCCAGGAATATGTCCAACCAGAGTTGGCAACCCTACCTCGTGTGTGTAAATGTTGTGATGTTGTTCACATCCCATCCCAGTGAACGAGATCGCATCCAATTGGTTTGTTGAACTTGGTAAGATCTTTTACGTAAATCTGAATGTTGTACTTGCATCTGCTACTTACTACAGCGCCAGTGTGTCGGACCAGGAGTTATCTGAATTGATTTGGACCTCCCTCTTTTTCTTCCACCAGAGTACAAGAATCGGGATGTCTGTAAACGCAATCCGTAAGCACAGCACAGATGAGGAAGTCATCACGCTGGCTAAAATCCTCATCAAAAACTGGAAGAAGCTTCTCGGTAAGACAAAGCCGTGTTCAGTGCAGGGACCCAACTGTTGTAGGTATAGTTTATGTACCAAAATAAGCCTCACCCTGAAAACAATAACAAATCCGTGTTGGAAATGTCCTTTCCCCATCACATAGCTTGGTACGACTAGAGACAGTAATATGTTTGCTAATTCACTTCATTTATTATTGATGAAACATTCATTTTAAACACCCGATACAACGTCAGCCTTGCATCTAATCACTCACGTGCGTGGATTGGATAAGGACCCGTGAAGGAGGCTTCTCCAAGCCGTGGCTCAGTGGGTAGCACTTTCGCCTCTGAGTCAGAAGGTTGTGGGTCCAAGTCCAACTCCAGCTCCAGAGACTTGGGCACAAAATTCTCGGCTGACACTCCAGCGCAGTACTGAGCGAGTGCTGCACTGTTGGGGGGTGCAGTGTTTCGGATGTGACATTAAACTGAGGTCCCATCTGCCCTCTCAGGTGGACGTAAAAGATCTCATTGTACTATCTGAAGAACAGGTGAGTTCTCCCCGGTGTTCTGGCCAATATTTATCCATTAACTAACTTCACTGAAACAGATTATCTTTTTATTATCATGTTGCAGTTTGTGGGATGTTGCTGTGTGCAAATTGGCTGCCGTGTTTCCTACATTCCAACCCTGACTACACTCCAAAAGTACAACCTCAGGTTGTCCAAAGGCACTTTACAGCCAATGAAGTACATTTGAGATGGAGTCATTATTGTAATGTAGGAAATGTGGCGGCCAATTTTGCGTACAGCCCACAAATAGCAATGTGATGATGACGAGGTGATCTGTTTTTTTTCGCGGTGTTTGATGGCATTACCGAAATGTTTAGAACATTAAGCCAAGGTTCCATCCCGTGAGTTCAGGTGGATGTTGAAGACCCCATGGTACTATTCGAAGGAATGCAGACCGTTCTCCCAGCGTCCTGGCCAACATTCCTCCCTTGACCAACACCAACACAGATTCACTGGTTATTAATTTCGCTCTTGTTTGCATGACATTGCTGTGTGAAAAATGGCTGCCATGCTTGTCTACGAAACAATGAATATAGACTAAAATAATTTATTGTATATAAAGCATTTTCAGATGTTTATGAGATTGATGAGGTGCTATATAAATGCAATTTAAAAAAAAAAAAATCCATCATTCCCTGGAAGGTCGTGCCTCCTGTTGCCATTATTGTCAAACTGTTTAATTACGAGGAGAGGTTGCATAGACTAGGTTTGCAATTCCTTTGAGTATAGAAGAGTATGGGCTGATCTAATGGAGGTGTTTAAAATGATTAAAGAATTACATAGGATTACATACATAGGATATACCGCACAGAAACAGGTCATTCGGCCCAACCAGTCTATACCGGCGTTTATGCTCCACTTGAGTTTTCTCATCTAAATCTATCTACATAACCCTCTATTCCCCTTCTCCCTCATATGCTTGTCTAGCCTCCCCTTAAATGCATCGATACTATTCACTTGCACCACTCCGAGTTCCACATTATCACCTCTCTCTGAGTAAATAAGTTTTTTCTGAATTCCCTATTGGATTTCTGAGTGACTATTTTATATTGATGGCCTCTAGTTATGCTCTTCCCCACAAGTGGAAACATTCTCTCTGTATCCACTCTATCAACATGTTTCAGAATTTTAAAGATCTCTGTTAGGTCACCCCTGTGCCTTTTTTCAAGAGAAAAGAGACCCAACCTGTTCATCCTTTCCTGATATGTATACCCTCGCATTTCTGGTATTATAAGGTGGATGAATTAATTGTGCAAATAGATGTTAATAAATATGATGTGATTGGGATTACGGAGACGTGGCTCCAGGATGATCAGGGCTGGGAACTCAACATTCAGGGGTATTCAACATTCAGGAAGGATAGAATAAAAGGAAAAGGAGGTGGGGTAGCATTGTTGGTTAAAGAGGAGATTAATGCAATAGTTAGGAAAGACATTAGCTTGGATGATGTGGAATCTATATGGGTAGAGCTGCAGAACACCAAAGGGCAAAAAACGTTAGTAGGAGTTGTGTACAGACCTCCAAACAGTAATAGGGATGTTGGGGAGGGCATCAAACAGGAAATTAAGGGTGCATGCAATAAAGGTGTAGCAGTTATAATGGGTGACTTTAATATGCACATAGATTGGGCTAGCCAAACTGGAAGCAATACGGTGGAGGAGGATTTCCTGGAGTGCATAAGGGATGGTTTTCTAGACCAATATGTTGAGGAACCAACTAGGGGGGAGGCCATCTTAGACTGGGTGTTGTGTAATGAGAGAGGATTAATTAGCAATCTCATTGTGCGAGGCCCCTTGGGGAAGAGTGACCATAATATGGTGGATTTCTGCATTAGGATGGAGAATGAAACAGTAAATTCAGAGACCATGGTCCAGAACTTAAAGAAGGGTAACTTTGAAGGTATGAGGCGTGAATTGGCTAGGATAGATTGGCGAATGATACTTAGGGGGTTGACTGTGGATGGGCAATGGTAGACATTTAGAGACCGCATGAATGAATTACAACAATTGTACATTCCTGTCTGGCGTAAAAATAAAAAAGGTAAGGTGGCTCAACCGTGGCTATCTAGGGAAATCAGGGATAGTATTAAAGCCAAGGAAGTGGCATACAAATTGGCCAGAAATAGCAGCGAACCTGGGGACTGGGAGAAATTTAGAACTCAGCAGAGGAGGACAAAGGGTTTGATTAGGGCAGGGAAAATGGAGTACGAGAAGAAGCTTGCAGGGAACATTAAGGTGGATTGCAAAAGTTTCTATAGGTATGTAAAGAGAAAAAGGTTAGTAAAGACAAACGTAGGTCCCCTGCAGTCAGAATCAGGGGAAGTCATAACGGGGAACAAAGAAATGGCAGACCAATTGAACAAGTACTTTGGTTCGGTATTCACTAAGGAGGATACAAACAACCTTCCGGATATAAAAGGGGTCAGAGGGTCTAGTAAGGAGGGGGTACTAAGGGAAATCTTTATTAGTCGGGAAATTGTGTTGGGGAAATTGATGGGATTGAAGGCCGATAAATCCCCAGGGCCTGATGGACTGCATCCCAGAGTACTTAAGGAGGTGGCCTTGGAAATAGCGGATGCATTGACAGTCATTTTCCAACATTCCATTGACTCTGGATCAGTTCCTATGGAGTGGAGGGTAGCCAATGTAACCCCACTTTTTAAAAAAAAAGGAGGGAGAGAAAACAGGGAATTATAGACCGGTCAGTCTGACCTCAGTAGTGGGTAAAATGATGGAATCAATTATTAAGGATGTCATAGCAGTGCATCTGGAAAATGGTGACATGATAGGTCCAAGTCAGCATGGATTTGTGAAAGGGAAATCATGCTTGACAAATCTTCTGGAATTTTTTGAGGATGTTTCCAGTAAAGTGGACAAAGGAGAACCAGTTGATGTGGTATATTTGGACTTTCAGAAGGCTTTCGACAAGGTCCCACACAAGAGATTAATGTGCAAAGTTAAAGCACATGGGATTGGAGGTAGTGTGCTGACGTGGATTGAGAACTGGTTGTCAGACAGGAAGCAAAGAGTAGGAGTAAACGGGTACTTTTCAGAATGGCAGGCAGTGACTAGTGGGGTGCCGCAAGGTTCTGTGCTGGGGCCCCAGCTGTTTACATTGTACATTAATGATTTAGACGAGGGGATTAAATGCAGTATCTCCAAATTTGCGGATGACACTAAGTTGGGTGGCAGTGTGAGCTGCGAGGAGGATGCTATGAGGCTGCAGAGTGACTTGGATAGGTTAGGTGAGTGGGCAAATGCATGGCAGATGAAGTATAATGTGGATAAATGTGAGGTTATCCACTTTGGTGGTAAAAACAGAGAGACAGACTATTATCTGAATGGTGACAGATTAGGAAAAGGGAAGGTGCAACGAGACCTGGGTGTCATGGTACATCAGTCATTGAAGGTTAGCATGCAGGTACAGCAGGCGGTTAAGAAAGCAAATGGCATGTTGGCCTTCATAGCGAGGGGATTTGAATACAGGGGCAGGGAGGTGTTGCTACAGTTGTACAGGGCCTTGGTGAGGCCACACCTGGAGTATTGTGTACAGTTTTGGTCTCCTAACTTGAGGAAGGACATTCTTGCTATTGAGGGAGTGCAGCGAAGATTCCCGGGATGGCGGGACTGACCTATCAAGAAAGACTGGATCAACTGGGCTTGTATTCACTGGAGTTCAGAAGAATGAGAGGGGACCTCATAGAAACGTTTAAAATTCTGACGGGTTTAGACAGGTTAAATGCAGGAAGAATGTTCCCAATGTTGGGGAAGTCCAGAACCAGGGGTCACAGTCTGAGGATAAGGGGTAAGCCATTTAGGACCGAGATGAGGAGAAACTTCTTCACCCAGAGAGTGGTGAACCTGTGGAATTCTCTACCACAGAAAGTAGTTGAGGCCAATTCACTAAATATATTCAAAAGGGAGTTAGATGAAGTCCTTACTACTCGGGGGATCAAGGGTTATGGCGAGAAAGCAGGAAGGGGGTACTGAAGTTTCATGTTCAGCCATGAACTCATTGAATGGCGGTGCAGGCTAGAAGGGCTGAATGGCCTGCTCCTGCACCTATTTTCTATGTTTCTATGTTTCTATCCTTGTAAATCTTTTCTGCACCCTCTCCAGTGCCTCAATAGCCTTCGTTTTATAATATAGCGATCAGAACTATATGGAGTACTGTAGCGTGGTCTAACCAAGGTTCGATACAAGTTTAGCATAACTTCCCTTCAATTTCAATTCGTTACCTCGAGAAATAAACCCTAGTGCTTGGTTTGCTTTTTTTAACGGCCTTGCTAACCTGTGGTGCAACCTTTAGTGATTTATGTATTTGTGCTCCGAGATCCCTCTGTTCCTCTACCGCACCTAGACTCTGGCTTGCCAAGTCATAAAGAGTTGATTGGGTAGCTAGAGAGAAACTATTTCCTCTGGCTGGGGTGGGGGCGGAAGTCCAGACCAAGGGAGAAAAATATTAAAGTTAGGATTGATGTCAGGAAGCACTTCTTCACATAGAGTAGTGGAAAATGGGAACTCCATCCTTCCCTCCAAAAAAGCTGTTGAAGCTGGGGGTCAAACTGGAAATTTCAAAATTAAGATCAATGGATTTTTGTTAGGCATGGGTATTAAAAATTACGGAACAAAAGCGGGTAGATGGAGTTAACATACAGATCAGCAGTGATCGAAATTGAATGGCAGAACAGGCTTGAGGGGCTGAATGGCCTCCTCCTGCTCCTATGTATCCAGCTATTTTGTGAATGTCCCTCATAAGAACATGAGAAATAGGAGCAAGAGTAGGTCATTTGGCCCCTCGAGCCTGCTCCGCCATTTAATATCATGGCTAATCTGATCATGGACTCAGCTCCACTTCCTTCAGCTCCCAATAGCCCTTTATCCCGTATTACTCAAAAATCTATCTCTGCCTTAAATATATTCAATGACCCAGCCTCCACAGCTCTCTGGGACAGAGAATTCCACAGATTTACAACCTTCTGAGAGAAGAAATTCTTCCTCATCTCCGTTTTAAATGGGCGGCCCCTTATTCTGAGACTATTACCTCATAGTTTTAGATGCCCCTATCAGTGGAAATATCCTCTTTGCATCCACCTTGTCGAGCCCCCTCATTATCTTATATGTTTTGATACGATCACCTCTCATTCTTCTGAATTCCAATGAATATAGGCCCAACCTACTCGACCTATCTTCATAAGTCAACCCCTCATCCCCGGAATCAACCTAGTGAACCTTCTCGGAACAGCCTCCAATGCAAGTATATCCTTCCTTAAATAGGGAGACCAAAACTGTAATGCTTTTGCCTCCACATCCCTCCCTGAACAGATCATTCCAAACTCTTTCAGTAATTGTGCACCTCCTCTCCATAAGTTTTACTTTGTCTTGTCATGGCTTTTGTCACATTTTTTTCTATCAACATTTTGCAATGTCAACTGTCATGATGCAGTTGCAGGTTCTATCCACTAGGTGGCTCTTGAATGAGTTTCTGAAGCTTCTATCTCTCAATTCTGTTGCTATGGGCCCAAATTTGCCCAGGAGTTGCTCCATTGTTTTTGGAGCAACTTGATTTTTCTGGAGTCTCTTTAAAAATCCCCATCCTGCACATTTAATTTGAGCCAGTGTAAGTGAGTGAGTTGGGATTTTTTTAGTTTATTTTTTTTTAAAGGGGGCGTTACCAGCCACCTATGCCTGTTTTGGCCAGTTTGGACAGCCAATAGTTGCTCCAAACTAACTTAGGCCAGTGTATGTGGCCACTTGTGGCCGCACAGAAAACCCTTGGGGAGAATTAAGAAATCAGCACAGGTAGCCAGAGATAGGAGGGGTAAGGGAAGCGGAGAGGACCTTGCAAAGCAGTAAACACCTTCACAACAACATTCAAGAAGCATAAAAACAATCGAAGCTTAAGTTCTACCTTCCTAACTCGGCCCTCCGAGGGACTTGACATCTCTCCGAGGGACTTGACTTCTCTCCAGGGAAGGCAGCGGCCAGCCTGTGCAGCAGGCCACTCGGCCAGGGATAGGGGCGGCACTCTGGATTTAATTGGCTGTCTCTTACAGCTAGGTCACAGCCAGAACCTTTAGCTATGCTTCGTTGGAAATGGAGGAATCATACCTCTCCCGTCCACTGAGTCATCAAGCATGTTGAAACTTAATCAGTGTTGGGTCATAACAATTTGACGTGCCCACACAAAATGCAACGTTCCCTCCACACTGCTGCCTGCTAGCCCACATTTTATCAGGAGGTGCTGTTGAAGAAATATCATATGTTATCGGGTCGTCCCTTTGGCCAGGGATAGGGGCGGTAAGCATCGGGTCCCGCTCACAGCCTGCAGGACGTGCTGGGAGAGCGAGGAGCTATTGCGCATGCGCGCAGACTCCGCTGCGCATGCGGACAGCTGCCGGCACTGTTTTCGACGCAGGGCTGTAGCTCCGCCACCCACTCCACTATATACGCCGCGCCAGGACCCGGGACACCCAGCAGAGCGGCTGAGTAAATTTTTTGCCGCCGTTTTGAGTGCGCAAAGTCGGCGTGTCTCAGGTGAGTGCGCCAGAAAAAGGGGTTGGGGAAATTTGGGCCCTATATCCTGTGCATAAAAAAACAACTTTATATTCATCAATTGGTTGTAGGGAAGACCTCTAGTCTGTCTTAAATTTACTTCTTGCTTATGTAACGGATTGTACTGATTTAATAAAGGCTCACTGTAACCACCAAGAAGGAACCAAGATGTATCTCAAATGTTTTTTCCCTTTCAGCCTCAGAAATTGATCACAAGACTGAGAAACGACCAGAAAAAGAGGGTGAGAAGAAAGACAAGCCATCAGCAATATCAGCAGTGTCCCTAGCACCCCGAAAACATTCAAAAGAGAAATATGTGGAGAGGTAAGGGAATAGGTTATCATCCTGCACAGTACTGGAATGATCTCATTAAAGCAGCATGGTACATGGATCGGTAACCAGACTTAAAATAATTGGGAAAAGAGCTAGAGGGAAAATGAGAATTATTTTTCATGCAGAGGGTTGTTAAGATCTGAAACGCACTACCTGAAAGGGTGGTGAAATCAGATTCCACAGGAACTTTCAAAAGGTAATTGGACATGTACTTGAAAAGAACTAATTTGCAGGATTATGGGGAGAAAGCTGCGGTGTGGGATTAAATTTGACAGCTCTTTCAAAGAGCCGGCACAGACACGACAGGCCGAATTGCCCCCTTCTGTGCTGTAAGATTATATGATTCTAATGTCTTGAGCATGTTCTTAAGTAAAAGCTTTCCACAGGCTGGAGCACTGGAAAAAATGATCTTCCTAGCACTGTGTAATTTTAACATTAATTCAATACAATTGTTGTACCTTCAGCAGTCTACATAACATAAGAAATAGGAGTAGGCATCACGGCCCCTTGAGCCTGCACCGCCATTCAATAAGATCATGGCTCAACATCTACATCATATCCAGTTTCCTGCCCTATCCCTATATCTCCTGATTCCCTTAGCGGCCAAAAATATATCGATCTCAGTTGAGGCCCTAAGCTCCGTAATTCCCTCGATAAACCCCTCTGCCTCTCTATATCTCCTCCTATAAGATGCTCCTTAAAACCTACTTCCGTGACCAAGCCCCTTTCCGAATACCTCCTTTATGTGGCTTGGTGTCAAATTTCGTTAATGCTTCTATGAAGCACCTTGAGACGTTTTACTACATCAAAGGCGCTATACAAATGCAACGTGTTGCTGTACTAGTTTTAATCCTGGTACCAGATTTAGAGCAATGTGAACTGGCAGCGTGGAGTTCTACTGCTGGCTCTGCATTTCTCAGTTGAAACAGTTTTAGCGAAATGGGGAGCTGAATGTGGAACTAATTTAAATCAATGGTTGGAAAATCATGCATAGCGCGAATCTGAACTTTGAAAATGTGCTTCTGATAGGCAAGGGTCCCCAAAGTAGCAAGAAATCAGAAACTTAGCCCTGTTGTATCTCATTGGACAAATTCTACTCCTTCTCGATGACTTCCTAGGAGGGAGGTTGCTGGCTCTTGGGTGTCAGTGGGCGCCTCTTGCCATGATCCGTTAAACTGAGGCCCCAACTGCCCCCTCAGGTGGACATAAAAGATCCATGACACTATTTTGAAGAAGAGCAGGGGGGTTCTCGCTCGTGTCCTGGGCCAATATTTATCCCGCAACCAACATCGCAGAAATATTATTATCTGTTCTTGTAGGAGCTTATTGTGCGCAAATTGGCTGTCACGATTCCTACATGAGAACAGTGACTGCACTTTAAAAACACTTCATTGGCTGTAAAGCACTTTGTGAGGTTTGAAAGATGCTACATAAATGCAAGTATTTCTTTCCTCTTTACTTCTTGTGCTAGATCATGAGATGACCATGCAACTGTTGGGGCCATGACTGTACCCATGGTAACTGCCTGGTACGGCTAAAGGGATCAAGGGGTATGGAGAGAAAGCAGGAATGAGGTACTAAAGTTGCATGATCAACCATGATCATATTGAATGGTGGTGCAGTCTCGAAGGGCTGAAAGGCCTACTCCTGCACCTATTTTCTATGTTTCTGTGTTGCGCCTATTTTCTCTCAGGCTGTTATTTGAGTGGGGATGTTGGTTTTTAATTCAGAATTCCAACATTCACAGTTTAGCTCTGATTTTGTTATGTGGCTGAGTGTACATTTGAATGGAGCTAAGATACAGATCAGATATGGAGCGATCCCACCAATAGTTTTGATTTGTGGTTTTGATTTCTAGGCAAGATTCGCTCAGCTCCAAGTCCTCGCCAACAGGCTCACCCGTGTCCAGGAAGAACTCCACGGATGGAAAACGGGACCGACACAGGTGGGATAATGACTGTTAACCCTTTACCGTCCTGCGGATGAGTTACCTCATCCAGGTACAATTGGCATCCTGGGACCACTGATGAGATAGTTAACCATTCTGGTTTAATGCATTAGAAACACAGGAGCAGGAGCAGGCCATTCAGCCCCTCGATCCTGTTTTGCCATTCAGTTAGATCATAGTGAGTGTAACGTAGCCAAGTTTGCTGACGATACAAAGATGGGAGGAAAAGCAATGTGTGAGGAGGACACACAAAATCTGCAAAAGGTCATAGACAGGCTAAGTAAGTGGGCAAAAATTTGGCAGGTGGAGTATAATGTTGGAAAGTGTGAGGTCAAAATCAAAGAGCAAGTTATTATTTAAATGGAGAAAGATTGCAAAGTGCTGCAGTTCAGCGGGACCTGGGAGTCCTTGTGTAGCGATCTCGGTCTTGAAAATATAAATTGTCCCCTAGCACCTACAGCCTTTTGGGGGAGAGACTTGTAGATTTCTACTACCCTTTGTGTGAAAAGCGCCTCCTGGTTTCACGCACAGAATAGAATGCTTACAGCCTGGAAAGAGGCCGTTTGGCCCGTCGAACCTGTGCCGGCTCTCTGCAAGAGCACCTCGGCTAGACCCACTCCCCCGCAAATTGTTTTCTTTCCGGTACTTATCTAATTCCTTTTTGAAAGCTGTCATTGAGCCACCACCCAGTGTATTCCAGACCTAACCACTCGCTGTGTAAAAACATTTTGTCTTGTGTCGTATTTGGTTCTTTGGCCAGTCGTGTTAAATCTGTGTCCTCTTGTTCTCGACCCTTCTGCCAATGGGAACAGTTTCTCTCTATCTACTCTGTCCAGACCCCTCATGATCTTGAACACCTCTATCAAATCTCTTCTCAATCTTCTCTGCTCCAAGGAGAACAACCCCAGTTTCTCCAGTCTATCCACGTAACTGAAGTCCCTCATCCTTGGGATCATTCTCGTAAATCTTTTCTGCACCCTCTCTATGGCCTTCACATCCTTCCTAAAGTGCTGTGTCCAGAATTGGACACAATACTCCAGTTGAGGCCGAACCAGTGTTTTATAAAGGTTCATCATAAATTTTGCACTCTATACCTCTATTCATGAAGCTCAGGATCCCGTATGCTTTTTTAACCGCTTTCTCAACCTGCCCTGCCACCTTCAACGATTTATGCACACATACCCCCGGGTCTCTCTGTTCATGCACCCACTTTAGGATTGTACCTTTTAGTTTATACTGCCTCTCCTCATTCTTTCGACCAAAATGTATCACTTCACACTTTACTGCGTTAACTTTCATCTACCACATGTCCGCCCATTCCACCAGCCTATGTCCTCTTGAAGTCTATCACTATCCTCCTCACTGTTCACTATACTTCCAAGGTTTGTCCTAAATGGCCTGGCTCTAATTTAAAGATTATGTCCCCATAACATCTGAGGTTGACTTGATTTTAAATCTGCAAAGTATTTGTTTATACAGAGGGTAATCAACAGCTGGCAATGGTTCCCAGGAAGGGTGGTTGAGTCCTGCACACTGCACGTACTGAAGAAACAGTAATTACTGGCCGAGATTGGAGGGTCAGCACGGGTCAGCCCACACTGCGATATGTGTGTGCGCTCGGTCTGTGCAGCAGAGCTGGTCTGCATTTAGTCTTGGGTAATCCTTGCCACTGGACCAAGACCTAGCTCTGTCAAGCCCGTGTGGTGGCTGATGTACAACGGCCACCATACGTTAAAAAAATCCAAGCACAGGCATCTTCCACCCTTCAGGATGTAGTTCGGGATCTGGAATATTAGGTCCTTCATTGAAACACCTGTGAACTCATCCCTTTTTGGCGTGGAAGCAAATCATCCTCGCTTCGAGGGACTGCCTATGAGGGTGATGATGACGATGGTTAAAGGCATTAGTGTTTGACTAACTCGATTGAGTTCTTTGATGGAGGGTTGATGAGGGTCGTGTGATTGATGACGTGTATATGGAATTTCAAAAGGCGTTTGACAAAGTACCACATAATAGACTTGTTAGCAAAATGAAAGCCCATGGGATTAAAGGGACAGTGGTAGTGTGGATACAAAATTGGATCAGGGACAGAAAGCTGAGAGTAGTGGTGAACGATTGTATTTCAGACTGAAGGGAATTATACAGTGGTGTTCCCCAGGGGTCAGTATTAGGACCACTGCCCTTTTTGATATATATTAAAATGACCTGGACTTGGGTATACAGAGCATAATTTCAAAGCTTGCAGATGACACAAAACTTGGAAATGTCGTATACAATGAGGAGGATAGTAACAGAATTCAGTAGGACATTGACAGACCGGTGCAATGGCCAGACAAATGGCAGGTGCAATTTAATGCAGAGAATTGTAAAGTGATTCATTTTGGTAGGAAGGATGAGGAGAGCCAATATAAATGGTATCATTTTAAAGGGGGTGCATGGACAGAGAGACATGGGAAAGTATGTACACAAATCTTTGAAGGTGACAGGACAAGTTGAGAAGGCTGGTTTTTTTTTTAAAGAAGCATCTGGGATCCATTTGGCATTATTAGAGGCAGAGTACTAAAGCAAGGAAGTTCTGCTTTATAAAACATTGGTTAAGCCTCAGCTGGAGTATTGTGTTCAATTCTGGGCACCATACTTTAGGAAGGCTGTCAAGGCCTTAGAGAGGGTGCAGAAGAGATTTACTGGAATGGTACCAGGGATGAGGAACTTCAGTTATGTGGAGAGACTGGAGAAGCTAGGGCTGTTCTCCTTAGAGCAGAGATGTTTAAGAGAAGTTTTGAAAAGAGATGTTCAAAATCACGAATGGTTTTGCTAGAGTAAGTAAGAAGAAACTGTTTCCAGTAGCAGAAGGGTCGATAACCAGAGGACACAGATTTAAGAGGATTGGCAAATAAAACCGAGGCGACGTGAGGAATCATTTTTTCACACCGTGAGTTGTTGTGATCTGGAACGCACGGTCTGAGAGGGTGCTGGAAGCAGATTCAATAGTAACATTCAAAAAGGAATTGGAAAACTTACAGTGCTATGTTGAAAGAGCAGGGGAGTGGGACTAATTGGATAGCTCTATCAAAGTGCCGGCACAGGCTTGGTGGGCCTTCTGTGCTGTATCATTCCATGATTCTAGGATCTTCAGACTTTTATCACAAATGCATTATAGAGCTGGTTGTCAACTCATCAAAGGGTGTTTGTTTTTGGAAAGTTCCTTCTCCCTTTGAGTTGGGATGAGGCAAAGCATTGAAGACTTTTTAATGAAGAAAAACAAATTGAACATGTGGGTAAATTCACTGGTCCTGCACTCTCAACAATGAGACATACTGAATGAGAGAGAGAGAGAGAGAGAGAGAGAGTTCTATCTCCAACCATGCTCCTTTTGTTGAATTTACTCAATGGTGCATTGGCTAAAACTAGGAGAAAATCAAGTTTTAAGAGTGAGAATAGGAAGTTAAGGTGCAGAAAAGAAGTGAGGTGTTTGGAAATACTTAGTACAAGAAGGTTTCTTTCTGGTGTTTGATGCTGTAATTATGGGAGACTGCCATTTAACAGCATTTTCTGGCTGAAGATTTTTTAAAAATAATTGACCCATTGGAGTAAATTACTCTTTAACCACGAGATCATAGTTTGGTTCGGATGAAGGCCATTTGAATTTGCCTCTCCAGAACGCCCATCCTCTCATCTCCCCAATACAATATCTAGCAATTTCCTAAATGCATGTGCAGCAGTTGCATAGACTGGAGTTATACTATCCTCCGATTCCAAAGGAAGTCTCTGATTTAGGACAAACTCGTACCAAAAGCAGGCAACACAAGTAAAAGTCAAACCGCAAGCAATAAAATTTGCTGAACCTTCGGGAGCGCTAGGTATCCAAAATGGACAATGTTTGCAAGTACCTTGTTGCTGAGCTGTGCAAGTGGAGGTCATCCACATCCTGCCACTTACCTGGTCTTTCGGAAAACAGTACCGGAAAAATATCAATTCTGGAGTCATACCATCGCTTGTCTGTTGCTCTGAAGGGTAAACTGTTAATGACGCACAAGTGGCAGTATAACTGCAGCCTTATTCGTACTCCCTTGAGAGTTTTGTTAAGAAATGGTTCTGATGCTTTGCAGGAGTGACTCCTCAAGCTCTATGTCACCAACGACTCTCTCACCTGCACCCAGAAAGAACTCCACAGACAAAGAGGAAAGGTAGGGCAGGCTTGTTGCTTTATCAAAGGGACAGAGTCCCCCTGAGGTATTATTTGGCAAACCTCTATTTTTCTTTTAATGAAGGAATGGCACAATGATGCAAATATTGTTGAAACACACCATGACTTCCATTATGCATGACTTCCACAGAGATGACCGTGATGTATGGCTTTTATTCCCCCATGCAGGGAAAACAACATTTGTCAAAAGCTCTTTTATATCACGAGTGTATGCTTTTAATCTATTGCAAACCGAAGGCATTTAAAAAAAAAAAAAAATATATATATATATATATTATATAAAAACAAACTAAAGTTGTGGGCAATTAAGTTTTATTCCCTGCAATATTGCTGAGGTGTAGGCTTTCTCTGCCTTCTCCATTTAAATGAAAGTGCCAATTGTTTCTTGTTTTTATTCATGGATTGTGGCAATTCATTATTCCAGTCCCCTTACTTTCATAAAAGTTTGCTGATGCATCTCGATGCTAACTAGTTCTGCTTCTCCCAGCATATGGTCTGTATGTGTAAATAGAAAACCAAATGCTTAACATCTGCGAAAAAAAAATTCTGCTGATTTAGTTTACTGACTCGTTTCCAGGATTTATTGGTGATTTGCATGTGCAAGCAGCCATTTCCCTCTGCCCTCAACCCCCATCTATCCCGTTGGCACTAACTTGTATTGGGGTAGGGTACCACGGGCACTGATAACCCCTCTGGCTGCTCTTTACATGTGAGCTTAGACAGTGAGTGTTGATGGGGGCAGTTGAGGCAAAACTGATCTTGCCCTCACTTGAAGTGTCAGGCGTCACTGGACAGTAATCTCTTGCCTAACGTCTCGGAGAAAGAAAGTGAGATGTCCATTTATAGAGCATCTTATCAGATCTCTCAGAAGCATCTTAAAGTGCCCCACATACAACAACAACTTGGATTTATATAGTACCTTAAACGTAGTTAAATGTCCCAAAACGCTTCATGGGAGTGTAATCAGACAATTGTCACTGAGCCAAAGAACGAGATATTAGGACAGGTGACTAGAAGCTTGGTCAAAGAGGTAGGTTTTAAGGAGCTGCTTAAAGGAGGAGAGAGAGAGGTTTACGATGGGAATTCCAGAGCTTGGGGCATAGGTGGCTGAAGGTACGGCCTTCAGCGGTTCGGGGAAGGAAGTGCGATATGCTCAAGAGAATTACATAGGCCAACTGTGCCCCTAGCTCAAGCATTGCTGAAATAAGCAATTTCTGAAGGAAACTGGAAGTCCTCTGGCCTTATGGCACCATTCCACATCAGGGCATGCATTGACCTGCCTAGTCCCTTCAGCAAGAAGCCATCAGGAGAGCTTGGCAGCCATATTGTTAACATAGGAACAGAAGTGGGCCACTCAGTCCCTTGAGCCTGTTCCGCCATTCAATTAGATCGTGACTGATCAAACCGATGAAATGACCTAGTTTTGAAAATTTGGCAATGGTTGAATCAAAGAAAGAAGCATTAAAGGAGGAAGACGAGGAGATGATGAGGGCCGAAGTTGCCCCTTAAGGGCTGTTACCACCACAAATCGGCGGCCACGCAATTTCTACCCCCATCTGTTCAGTGACTTGTGGTCCCATTTGCACAATGTCATCAGACAATGATATTAAGGACACACACACAAAAATCCCAGGCGGTGGTAAACATTCAGTAGCTCATAGACATTGGCACTTCTATGATGATTACTTTGATAAAATTAACATTGTTATCAAGTTTGCAGGCTGTTTGTGGCACTTGTTAAAGTTAACTGAGCTTCGCTGTGACTCTAATGAATACTGATGTTAATATTCACATTTCGCGTGAAGTTTTATTTGGGTGAATGAGAGGCAGAGAGTGTTTCATGATTACTTTCTGAAAAACGGTGAATATTATAGCATGATAACATCAAATTCCTGAGCAGGAGGAATGATTAACACTGAAAAGGCCTAAAACACAATTATTTTCCATTACAGGAGAGATTCATTCAGCAAAGCGCCATCAATCACCTTGGATCTGTCAAGAAAACCTTCAACAGATAAGAAAGATGAAAGGTAACTGTCTTGTTACACCCCGTAAGCAGAATAGAGACCGAATCCGACATAAACAAACTTGCTTTCACTCTTCAACTTTCTTCTCTTCTCTCCTGAAGGTGTTGCCTCTTCCTAGTGTACTGTCTCACTGATGCTGTCTTCTTGTGGTACCTCATTCAAATGACCATTTTTCATGTCTTAGCTGAGGCAGTGAGTGTCAGGAGGTTGAGCGATTGTGGAAAGCACCACTGCAAAGTTCAGACTTGTCTTTATCTGTTGTGCAACTAGGGTCACTGGCGATTAGGAGCAGGATCGCTGGCTGATCCTCACACCCCCAACCCTTCAGTAGGTGTTGTTTCCTAGCTGTATCCTGGCTGAGATGAGCTAACTCAGTACGGATCAGAAACCACATTATGGAGCTGCCGCCTACTTGGGCAGTCCTTCGGAGTCCAGGATGACTTGCTTCCACGCTAATATGAGTTCTCAGGTGACCGTCTCTGTCACGGGGGTTGGGGGGCGACGGTGGTTGGAGGGACGGGTGGGTGGGGTGCTTGGGTTGTCGTGCGCTCCTTCCGCTATTTGTGCTTGGCTTCCGCGTGCTTCCGGCAAGGAGACTTGATGCTTCTCCTCCGCTTTGAGCGGTCTTGGGCCAGGGATTCCCAGGTGTCCTGGCCTTAAGGGGTAGTACCAAAGAACACAACATTATTGCCAGTCTGCGAGGCAAGTTCCCATGCATTTCCATTATACCAGAAGAGAAGACCGGTACTTTGGCCCCTATTTTCCCAGCATTGGGCGGCGATTGTTTGGCACCCAGCTATTTTTCTGGCATGGATGGGCACTTCTAAGTTTCACTGATGCTTGGGCGCCGGCATCGACTATCAGCGGCAGAATTTTTGGCGCCATATATTCTGGCGCTGGTGTACGTTAAAAAGGTGATTACCTGCCGTTTCTGGCCATTAAAGCCATTTCACCCCCCCCCCCCACTTTTTTTAAAACCGCGCACAGAGACATTGAAGACCGTTTGTAAAAAACCCTACCTTCACTTTATGAAATTGGTGCTGGCCCGCTCCTATCCCTGGCCCAAGGTCCTCCATGCTTTTCGGAGCAAACAACTGGAGGTTAAAAGTAAACCAGCCGAAATAAAACTTGTTGTTAAGCCTCTCCCGTGGGTGAGAAAACTGCAGGCAAATTTAAAACAAATGTTCCCGAGCAGCCTTTTCCCTCGAAGTTCCAACTCCGTCCAAATTGCCAGAGATACTTCCAGGCACATCACAAAAAATGCAGAGTAGCCTTTCTCCCAAACTGCAGGCAAAGCACCATATCAAGGAGAGTCTTCAGAAAACATTCAAGGTAGCCTTTTCCTTTGGAGAGAAACTTTTCAACGCAGCCGACCTGATCCACTGCTATCTCTGGCTCTCCATCCCTGCTGAAATTTTTTTTTTTTTTTTAAAACAGTGCATGCGCAGTGAATTTTTGGCGCACACTGTAAGCACCGCCCCCCGAAATGGACTCTGGTAGCGCGGTGCTAAAAATAGCTTTCAGTTCGGGGAAGTTGCTGGGTTTTTTTTGGCTCTGACGGTGGTGAGGAAAACGTACGTAAAGGTAAGTGGACGCCAGAAATCTTTATTGGGGAAAATAGGGGCCATGGTCTTTCCCTGATGTGCTGTGTTCCATTCCATAAGGACCTCTTCCCTCTCATCAGAGAGCTTGAGGTCAACAAAACCTACCAGTACCATCTTAGTACTCAGAACAGTGGGACTAAAAACATAACCACAATGTCACAAACCAACTTGTGTACTGTTTTACACAGACGTTAATGGTACTGGGACCAGACACATACATAAAATACATTTCCAGACAAAATCCCAGCAGTAAATTCTAGTACTCACCTGTTCCTACTTGTTGCACATGCCAGACTTGAACTTGTGAACACAGGCACACCTTGACTATTATTAGGTAATTCTAGGTTAAAGTAAGAAATGTTGTTTGCTTAAAATATGTCTTGAATGGCAAATATTGTATCTTGATCAGTACATAACTTCAGTTGCCAACCAGCTGTAAACTTTAAAGGGAAATGTCTATTAATTTTATTCCCTCTTGGAACCATACGTGTTTACAGCACAGAAAGAGGCTGTCTCCA
Organism: Pristiophorus japonicus; assembly: GCF_044704955.1. NCBI lineage: Eukaryota > Metazoa > Chordata > Chondrichthyes > Pristiophoridae > Pristiophorus > Pristiophorus japonicus. The sequence continues at coordinate 20,819,859 of NC_091990.1, read as the reverse complement.
TGCCAGAACAATCCAAATCAAATGCAGAGGCGATTTACCAGAATGGTACCAGAGCTGAGGGACTTCAGTTATTTGGAGAGACTGGAGAAGCTGGGGCTGTTCTCCTTAGAGCAGAGATGGCTTAGGGGCGATTTAATAGAGACGTTCAAAATCATGAGCGGTTTTGATAGAGTAAATCAGGCGAAATTGCTTCCACTGCCGGAAGGCTCACTAACCAGAGGACACCGATTTAAGGCAATTGGCAAGAGTACAAGGTAAGATGAGATATATTATTTTTGCGCTACTGCCTGAAAGGGTGGTGGAAGCAGATTGAATAGTAACTTTCAAAAGGGAATTGGATAAATACTTGAAGGGGAAAATATTGTGGGGCTGCTGTAAAAGATCAGGGGAGTGGGGCTAATTGATAAGCTCTTTCAAGAGCTGGCATGGGCACGATGGGCTGAATGGCTTACTTCTGTGCTGTAAGATGCTATGAAATCTCAGCCTCCCACTCTCTACCCCTGTATTATCATCTCTTTCAAATATCTATTGAATTTTATATTAAAAGATGTAGTGGTCTCTGCCTCAACCAGTTCCTGTGGCAAAACATTCCATGCTCTAACAACCCTTTATGAAGACATTTATCCTAACTCTGCTCACTCTTAAGGGTAACCCCTAGTCCCTGACTCCCTAATCACAAAGAAATAGTTTGCCCTTAATTATTCTATTATTTATTTTGAAAACATCTCTATTAAATCTCCTTTTCACCTCCTCCCCCCCCCCCTCACTCTAGTGGAAATTGCCCTGCTATATCCAGTCTCTTCTCATAACTGCAGCTTTGTATCCCTAGCATCCTGTAGCTCCGTTGACTGGTAGAATGAAATTTCTCTGTGTCGTAGGAGGGATTCGTTCAACAACAAATCCCTAACAGTTGCCTCACCAGCTTGAAGAACTTCAGCAGATAATATGAAAGAAGAAAGGTTAAATTTTTTTAAAATCAGGAACCAAGTCTTGGGCCATAATGTAGGATAACAGGAAGGTTGGTAAATAAAATGAAGTGAATCAGAAAGTAATGGTTAGGTGATATAAAGCCTTTAGTTTTCATGGCCTCAAAATGGGAAAATAGAGAGAGGTAAGGAGCTCCCCAATTTTCCCATTCTGGGAAAGAATGAGTTAGCATTGGAGACTGTGTAGTGGATCTTGGTTTCAAAGTACTTGGGATGTAGTGAGCAACAGTTATGATCAAACTTGCTTAGTTCAGTCAGTACTTGTCTTCATGTAATGATATAAAACAATGAACTTGCTACCCTTCCCCACACCAGTGGGTCACCTTGCTTGACTTAAGCATAATAACTCCTAAATGCTGTCTTGCATTGCCCTTCTGAGCCTGGCCGTAGATTGGCCTTGCACCATTTATCTTTGACAAATGACAACTGACTGTCCGTGTCTCATAGGAATGTAGGAACAGGAGTCAGCCATTCAGCCCCTTGAGCCTGTTCTGCCATTCAATTAGGTCATGGCTGATCTGTATCTCAACAGCTTTTTGGGGGAGAGTGAGTTCCAGATTTCCGCTGCCCTTTGTGAGAAGAGGTGCTTTCTGACATTACCCTAGAATGGCATAGCTCGAATCTTAAGGTTAAGCTTTCTTGTTCTAGACTCCCCCACCGGAGAATATAGTTTGCCTCTCTGTACCCTATCAAATCCTTTAATCATCTTGCACACCTTAATTAGGCCACCATAAAATATATCCGCAAGGGGTCTCTCTTTTATTACCCTGTATTTACAGCCAGACCTCCCCTGCCAGTGCCCAGGGATTACATCGGATATAAGGCACAGAAACCGGCCATTCGGCCCAACCAGTCCATGCCGGCGTTTATGCTCCACTCGAGCCTCCTTCTGTCTTTCCTCATCTAAATCTATCAGCATAACCCTCTATTCCCTTCTCCCTCATATGCTTATCTAGCCTCCCCTTAAATTTATCTATTTGCTTCAACCACTCCCTGTGGTAGTGAGTTCCACATTCTCACCACTCTCTGGGTAAAGAAGTATCTTCTGAATTTCCTATTGGATTTTTTGGTGATGATCTTATATTGATGGCCTCTAGTTTTGCTCTTCCCCACAAGTGGAAACACTCTGTAGCCACTCTATCAAAACCTTTCATAATTTTAAAGACCTCTATTAGGTCACCCCTCCGCCTTTTTTCAAGAGAAAAGAGACCCAGCCTGTTCATCCTTTCCTGATATGTATACCCTCGTATTTCTGGTATCGTTCTTGTATATCTTCTCTGCACCCTCTCCAGTGCCTCGACATCCTTGTTATAATATGGCGACCAGAACTGTACGCAGTACTCAAAGTGTGGTCTAACCAAGCTTCGATACAGATTTAGCATAACTTTTCCACGTTTCAATTCTATTGAAGCGAGAGACTTCCCAATTTAATGGGTGTGAAGTGTTTACTGATTACCGAGACAAACTGACAAATTGCTTATTATTTACAGTCTTTGGGAAAACCAATTCAGTACCATATTAACCACTTTTCATCACAGCATTTTAGCTTCCCTTTCCAATGTGTGAATATAATTTGCTTTAGAAGCCATCCTTTAAAAGGGGTTGAAAGTGGGTTTTGTACCCGCCGTTTACCGCGCGCAGGAGGCGGCTAATGGACGGCAAAGGCCTACCGTCGTCGGTAAGTGACGCTGCGACCTAAATTCAGTCGGCTCTTTGTCAGAGGCGCCAAGAGGCAACGCTGTGCCGGCTAATGCCACCCGCGTGGTGAGGTCATCCAGCGTGCAGCGCCTCTTTGACGCTTCTGTCCCAACATTTGCTTTGTACGGCTGCCGCACAAACAGGTGGCCGTACAGCCAGGAAAAAGTGGCCATTAAAGAGCGGATCTCGGGCGGAATCACCCAGATGGAAGCTAAGTTTTTCTCTCTCTTTTTATTTCTGCATGTTTTCATTAGTTTTAAGAGTGGAGAAGTGTGTGTGTGAATCGGAGAAGTTGTAGTTTTTTATTTTCCTTCCCGTTTTGTTTCTAGCATGGCAGCTGCCTCCCATCGGGAAATTCCGTCGGCCTCCTGAGCTCCCGCCCGAGGAGGAGTGTGCAATGCCACTTTTTTGCGCTGCTCTCTCATCTTTGGGCGTAAATACTGAATTTAGGACTTTGAGGCTGCGCCTAACACCCGGCGCTAAAATCAGCACTCTGGCAGTGACACCGCCTCAAAAACGGCCATAACGAATTTCGACCCCCCCAAGTCTTTATTTCCTAATTCCTTTGCGGAAAAGTGGTCAAAAAATCCTGAAATGTGACATGTTTTAACGAAAGAAGAAACCACACTTTTTTATTGGTAGATTTTTGTTAGGTTAGGCTATCTAGGGATATGGAACGAAGATGAGTAAATGGAGTTAAGCTACAGATCAGCCACGATCTAATGGAATAGCAGAGCAGGCTCGAGCGGCTGAATGGCCTCGAGTTCCTATGTTCTTTCAGATAGCATTAGCAATGGAGGAGACTGGAAGTTTCATTTGAAAGCAAAGTAGCAGTGAGACCAAGAACATTGATAGATGGAGATGAACTATCTGGTAACCATTGGTTAGACAAAGGATTATTTGCACACTGTATTCCTTTATAGTTCCTCCTCTTTTAAGGCCTCTTGCTTTATGCAATGCCTTGTGGCATCAAAAAACTGGAAGAAGGGGCTGGTTGGAGGACACCCTTTACAAATGATGCTCTAAGCTCAGTTAATCCTACTCCCCATTATCCTTTCCTACGACGTCACAGCCAACATCTAACGAATGGTCTCTGATGTGGAAAGTAGATTTGAACGTAAAACCCACTGGTTTTATTGCTTTGGAACAAAGATTTGGCTAATTTTAGACCGATTCTTCAATCTACACGAGCCTTTGATAAGTCAAATATTTTCCTTGTTGGAGGCCCCTTTTTGTCCCCATAGCAACAGCCCAGCAAATTATGGTATGTAAACCTCTCTGGAATTTTCTTGTCGTAGTCATAAGGGGTTGATTCCACACTCTGAACCTGGTATAGCATGGCACTCGCACAGAGTGCTGCCCATGCAATTATGGGCACTTAGTGGGCTGCATATGGAGATGGGGGGGTCGTGGGAAATTGGAGTTGAGCTAGATCATCAGCCATGATCCTATTGAATGGTGGAGCAGCCTCGAGGAGCTGTATGGCCTACTCCTGCTCCTATTTCTTATGTTCTTGTATTCTTCTTTCCTGATCAGTCTCGCTGCCTGCTCTCCAGACTTTGGAATCAGTCCCAAAGGCTCCCCATTTCAAACTTAGAATGATAAAACTGATGCAGTTAGTAACAATGCGATAACACCGTGCAAGCTCCCATGGCATTCGCTTCTGATCAAAGTCCGATCTCCTGAAAGAAACCGCCACCATTGGCTGACACAAAAACGATGTGGTGCATGTGACCCAAACAAGATGGCTGCAATGTGGTTCCTGCTCACACTTGGCAATGGCTAGCAAGTTCTTTTATTTAATTCCAACCTGTTTGCAAAGCACTGGCGAAAGGAAGCTATGTCTATCATAGGTGACCCGATGGGCTAGCAGAGTAGTCTTGAAAGATAAATTTGAGATAAATAATCTGGTGATTATGTCGCACTTAAGGTGAGATGGTCTCAATTGTTGGCAACAAGTTTTCTCTTAAGTGGTTGGTTAAATCAAGCTGATGGAAAGTGCTGGTGGGCTTGATTTCCTGGCTTCCTTGAGCTCATGCCCCTTTGGACTTCCCTACACATATCCCGCTAATCATCGTGATGAAGGCTTTATGGGAACCTTTAGGTTTTTATGTAGACTGCATGTCCAGATTGAACTTTCTGAGATTTGTTCTCCTGACGCCTTGTTCCTGTTTTAACAGTGGTGCTGGCAGTAGAGGAAAGATGGAATCGCCTACTACCCCAGCAAGCCCGACATTCTCCTCGCCAACCATTCTCCCTCCTTACCTGTCAACTGGGGTGTCCATCCGCGACAAATGCATAGAGATGTTAGTAGCAGCTTTGAAGACCGATGGTAAGATGCTTTTCCACATGTTCGATTGGTTTTGTTTGTTGACAGTTTTTAACATGTACTGTACAGTGCCTGCAGGTGGCAGTGTGTTGGGAGTGGGGGACGAGAATAGAACCGCTCAAGGGCATCTTGGCCAAGGTGGGGTTGAAGGAGCAAACAGAGCCAGGACAATCTCACTTTGGAATTTGTCGAATATGCTTGACTTAAAAAATTATGGATTTGATTTGGCTTTTTGACATTCAGGGAATTTTTTGATTAATGAATAAAACAAAGTACTTGCACTTATATAGCGCCTTTCACAACCTCAGGACGTCCCAAAGCGCTTTATAGCTAATGAAGTACTTTTGTTGTAAAATAGGAAATGCGGCAGCCAATTTGTACACAGTAAACTCCCAATTACAACAATGAGATAAATAATCTGGTTTTTTTTTAGTGACGTTGGCTGTGGGATAAATGTTGGCCACAACACAGGAGAGAACTCTCCTGCTCTGCTAAATAGTATCACAGGATCTTTTATGTCAATCTGAAGGGGCGGAGAGGGCCTCGCTTTAACATCTCATCCAAAAGGTGGCACCTCTGGCAGTACAGTACTCTCTCACTACTGCTCTGGGAAGTGTCAGCCTAAACTTTGTGCTCAAGTCTCTGAAGTGGGACTTGAACCCACGACCTTCTGACACAGAGGCGATAGTGACACCAACATAAGCTGCAATTTATTTGGATGCCGAAAGGGTTTTTTCTTATTTCATATTTCCTCCAATTGCCTCACCCTTGGTGGAAGGTTGTTTTCAACATCAAGTGGGGGGAGAAGGCAAGTGGGTGAACCTGGGTGAGGAGTCCACATTCACCAATACTACTGAGGGAGCAAACCATGATCTTACTGAATGGTGGAGCAGGCTCGAGGGGCCAAATGGCCTACTCCTGTTCCTATTTCTTATGTTCAATCCCACCAGTGGCAAGTGCTGCTGTCTGCTGCAGTGAGGTCATATTTGAGGTTAGAATTCTTGCCCTGCTTATGTTGACATTTAGAAGCTTTGCACACCCTGACTCCACATGCCATCAAAATCTGAACCCTACTCTGTTGTTAATCACTTACTACAGTTTAATTGACGCAACACCATCTGTAATGTGTACAATAATTGCTGGGCTTTGGCAGTGACTAGTGGGAACAATTCCACAACCTGACACACCGGACAACAGGCACATAGTGGGAAACCCTGGCTGGGCAGCCTGCACTTCCTCCGCAGGTGCTCCCTGGGAGCGCCACTCCCTGCTGGGAGCGCCAATTCCTGCTGGAAGCACTGGGCGTGGAACTACCCCGTTTATTTCAACGCCAATTGTAGGAATAATTTACCACTTTTTCTTTTCATAGATGATTACAAAGACTATGGTACCAACTGTGAGAAGATGGCTGCAGAAATCGAGGAATATATCCTTTGTATTAATCAGCAGTTATACCGAGTCTGAAAGGTGTCAGGAACTCAGAGGGGGGAAAAAAAAAAGAAAGAAAATAAGTAAATTTATATAGCGCCTTTCACGACCTCGGGACGTCCCAAAGCTCTTTACAGCCGATGAAGTACTTCTGAAGTGTAGTCACTGTTGTAATTTAGGAAACCTGAAGCTAATTTGTGCACAGCAAGCTCCCACAAACAGCAATGAAATAATTACCAGATAATCCGGTTTTAGGTGTTGGTTGAGGGATAACTATTGGTCAGGACACGGAAGAACTCCCCTGCTCTTCTTCAAAATAGTGCCATGGGATCTTTTATGCCCACCTAAGAGGGCCTTGGTTTAACGACTCATCCCAAGGTGGCACCTCCGAGGGTACTGCACTGGGAGTGCTAGCCTCGATTTTATGCTCAAATCCCATATAGTTAGGGATTTAACCCACAGTCTTCTGACCCAGAGGTGAGAATGTTGACATTCCCAAATTGACACTTTGGGCTGGATTTTCGCGAAGTTTGCGACCGGGTTTTTGCCGCGATTTGACCCTCCGCGGCAAATCCGATCGCAAAGCCCGGGCGAGATCCTCGGCTCGTTGCTTGTACCGCCGGGGAGAGGAGCGCTGACGTGTAACGCCCGACTCGTACACCGTGCCCAGAATACCAACAGGTCAAGCCTCTCTGTGCAGTCCTGCCAGCAGTGGTAAGCATGAAAACCTGCAAAAAAGATAAGTTAAAGTTTTTAAAAAAAAACATTTTTTTCAGCGATTTGATCGATAAGGGTCATATAAATATTTTTTGGAATTTTTCCCCCCCTTCCCTCCCAAGGCCTCAATCGCATCACTCCCGGCCCCGGACTAAATTTGGCGGAACTTGCGTTTTTGCGCCACAAATGCTTGTGCAACCCCCCCCCCCCCCCGCCCCCCCCTTACCGATATGCCCGTAAAACCCGAAAGTTCGGCCTAAAAACGGTAGCGCCACGTAAACGTTAAGTTTCACGTATCGCTACCGTTTTCGCCGAAAATCGGGCCCTTCATCCATTATCATAGAATGATACAGCGCACACCGCAGGCATGGGCTCGATGGGCCAAATGGCCTCCTGTGCTGTAACCATTTTATGATTTTACGAGAAGGAGGCTATTAGCCCATCTTGCCTATGCTAGCTCCTTTGAAAGAGAGATCCAATTAGTCCCACTTCCCTTGCTCTTTCCGCACAGTCCTGCAAATGTTTTCACTTCAAGGATTTATCCCATTCCCTTTTGAAAGTCACTACTGAATCTGCTTCCACCGCCCTTTCAAGCAATGAGTTCCAGATCGTCACAACTCGCTGGTTAATATGTTTTTTCCTCTCATAGAAACATAGAAAATAGGTGCAGGAGCAGGCCATTCAGCCCTTCTAGCCTGCACCGCCATTCAATGAGTTCATGGCTGAACATGAAACTTCAGTACCCACTTCCTGCTTTCACGCCATACCCCTTGATCCCCCGAGTAGTAAGGACTTCATCTAACTCCCTTTTGAATATATTTAGTGAATTGGCCTCAACTACTTCCTGTGGTAGAGAATTCCACAGGTTCACCACTCTCTGGGTGAAGAAGTTTCTCCTTATCTCGGTCCTAAATGGCTTACCCCTTATCCTTAGACTGTGACCCCTGGTTCTGGACTTCCCCAACATTGGGAACATTCTTCCTGCATCCAACCTGTCCAAACCCGTCAGAATTTTAAACGTTTCTATGAGGTCCCCTCTCACTCTTCTGAACTCCAGTGAATACAAGCCCAGTTGATCCAGTCTTTCTTGATAGGTCAGTCCCACCATCCCGGGAATCAGTCTGGTGAATCTTCGCTGCACTCCCTCAATAGCAAGTATGTCCTTCCTCAAGTTAGGAGACCAAAACTGTACACAATACTCCAGGTGTGGCCTCACCAAGGCCCTGTACAACTGTAGCAACACCTCCCTGCCCCTGTACTCAAATCCCCTCGCTATGAAGGCCAACATGCCATTTGCTTTCTTAACCGCCTGCTGTACCTGCATGCTAACCTTCAATGACTGATGTACCATGACACCCAGGTCTCGTTGCACCTTCCCTTTTCCTAATCTGTCACCATTCAGATAATAGTCTGTCTCTCTGTTTTTACCACCAAAATGGATAACCTCACATTTATCCACATTATACTTCATCTGCCACGCACTTGCCCACTCACCTAACCTATCCAAGTCACTCTGTAGCCTCATAGCATCCTCCTCGCAGCTCACACTGCCACCCAACTTAGTGTCATCCGCAAATTTGGAGATACTACATTTAATCCCCTCGTCTAAATCATTAATGTACAATGTAAACAGCTGGGGCCCCAGCACAGAACCCTGCGGTACCCCACTAGTCACTGCCTGCCATTCCGAAAAGTACCCATTTACTCCTACTCTTTGCTTCCTGTCTGACAACCAGTTCTCAATCCACGTCAGCACACTACCCCCAATCCCATGTGCTTTAACTTTGCACATTAATCTCCTGTGTGGGACCTTGTCGAAAGCCTTCTGAAAGTCCAAATATACCACATCAACTGGTACTCCTTTGTCCACTTTATTGGAAACATCCTCAAAAAATTCCAGAAGATTTGTCAAGCATGATCTCCCTTTCACAAATCCATGCTGACTTGGACCTATCATGTCACCATTTTCCAAATGCGCTGCTATGACATCCTTAATAATTGATTCCATCATTTTACCCACTACTGAGGTCAGGCTGACCGGTCTATAATTCCCTGCTTTCTCTCTCCCTCCTTTTTTAAAAAGTGGGGTTACATTGGCTACCCTCCACTCGATAGGAACTGATCCAGAGTTAATGGAATGTTGGAAAATGACTGTCAATGCATCCGCTATTTCCAAGGCCACCTCCTTAAGTACTCTGGGATGCAGTCCATCAGGCCCTGGGGATTTATCGGTCTTCAATCCCATCAATTTCCCCAACACAATTTCCCGACTAATAAAGATTTCCCTCAGTTCCTCCTCCTTAATAGACCCTCTGACCACTTTTATATCCGGAAGGTTGTTTGTGTCCTCCTTAGTGAATACTGAACCAAAGTACTTGTTCAATTGGTCTGCCATTTCTTTGTTCCCCGTTATGACTTCCCCTGATTCTGACTGCAGGGGACCTACGTTTGTCTTTACTAACCTTTTTCTCTTTACATACCTATAGAAACTTTTGCAATCCGCCTTAATGTTCCCTGCAAGCTTCTTCTCGTACTCCATTTTCCCTGCCCTAATCAAACCCTTTGTCCTCCTCTGCTGAGTTCTAAATTTCTCCCAGTCCCCAGGTTCGCTGCTATTTCTGGCCAATTTGTATGCCATTTCCTTGGCTTTAATACTATCCCTGATTTCCCTAGATAGCCACGGTTGAGCCACCTTCCCTTTTTTATTTTTACGCCAGACAGGAATGTACAATTGTTGTAATTCATCCATGCGGTCTCTAAATGTCTGCCATTGCCCATCCACAGTCAACCCCTTAAGTATCATTAGCCAATCTATCTTAGCCAATTCATGCCTCATACCTTCAAAGTTACCCTTCTTTAAGTTCTGGACCATGGTCTTTGAATTAACTGTTTCATTCTCCATCCTAATGCAGAATTCCACCATATTATGGTCACTCTTCCCCAAGGGGCCTCGCACAATGAGATTGCTAATTAATCCTCTCTCATTACACAACACCCAGTCTAAGATGGCCTCCCCCCTAGTTGGTTCCTCGACATATTGGTCTAGAAAACCATCACTTATGCATTCCAGGAAATCCTCCTCCACCGTATTGCTTCCAGTTTGGCTAGCCCAATCTATGTGCATATTAAAGTCACCCATTATAACTGCTGCACCTTTATTGCATGCACTCCTAATTTCCTGTTTGATGCCCTCCCCAACATCACTACTACTGTTTGGAGGTCTGTACACAACTCCCACTAACGATTTTTGCCCTTTAGTGTTCTGCAGCTCTACCCATATAGATTCCACATCATCCAAGCTAATGTCTTTCCTAACTATTGCATTAATCTCCTCTTTAACCAGCAATGCTACCCCACCTCCTTTTCCTTTTATTCTATCCTTCCTGAATGTTGAATACCCCTGGATGTTGAGTTCCCAGCCCTGATCATCCTGGAGCCACGTCTCCGTAATCCCAATCACATCATATTTGTTAACATCTATTTGCACAGTTAATTCATCCACCTTATTGCGGATACTCCTTGCATTAAGACACAAAGCCTTCAGGCTTGCTTTTTTAACATCCTTTGTCCTTTTAGAATTTTGCTGTACAGTGGCCCTTTTTGTTCTTTGCCTTGGGTTTCTCTGCCCTTCACTTTTCGTCATCTCCTTTCTGTCTTTTGCTTTTGCCTCATTTTTGTCTCCCTCTGTCTCCCTGTATAGGTTCCCATCCCCCTGCAATATTAGTTTAACTCCTCCCCAACAGCACTAGCAAACACTCCCCCTAGGACATTGGTTCCGGACCTGCCCAGGTGCAGACCGTCCGGTTTGTACTGGTCCCACCTCCCCCAGAACCGGTTCCAATGCCCCAAGAATTTGAATCCCTCCCTGCTGCACCACTGCTCAAGCCATGTATTCATCTGCGCTATCCTGCGATTCCTACTCTGACTAGCACGTGGCACTGGTAGCAATCCCGAGATTACTACTTTTGAGGTCCGACTTTTTAATTTAGCTCCTAGCTCCTTAAATTCTTTTCGTAGGACCTCATCCCTTTTTTTACCTATGTCGTTGGTACCAATGTGCACCACGACAACTGGCTGTTCTCCCTCCCATTTCAGAATGTCCTGCACCCGCTCCGAGACATCCTTGACCCTTGCACCAGGGAGGCAACATACCATCCTGGAGTCTCGGTTGCGTCCGCAGAAACGCCTATCTATTCCCCTCACCATCGAATCCCCTATCACTATCGCGCTCCCACTCTTTTTCCTGCCCTCCTTTGCAGCAGAGCCACCTACGGTGCCATGAACTTGGCTGCTGCTGCCCTCCCCTGATGAGTCATCCTCCCCAACAGTACTCAAAGCAGTGTATCTGTTTTGCAGGGGGATGACCACAGGGGACCCCTGCACTATCTTTCTTGCACTGCTCTTCCTGCTGGTCTTCCATTCCCTATCTGGCTGTGGACCCTTCTCCTGCGGTAAGACCAACTCACTACACGTGATACTCACGTCATTCTCAGCATCGTGGATGCTCCAGAGTAAATCCACCCTCAGCTCCAATTCTGCAACGCGGACCGTCAAGAGCTCGAGGCGGATACACTTCCTACACACGTAGCGCCCAGGGACACCGGAAGTGTCCCCGAGTTCCCACATGGTACAGGAGGAGCATATCACATGGCCGAGCTCTCCTGCCATGTCTTAACCTTAGATACCCTTAAATTGGTAATAACAATGTTACAGTTCACTTACTGATATAAAAAAGAAAAGAAAAGCTACTCACCAATCACCAGCCAATCACTTACCCCATTGGCTGTGATGTCACTTTTTGATTACTTTCTACTTCTATTTTGCTTTCTCTCCCGCTGTAGCTGCACCGGTATGCTTTTGACAGGTCGCTCCCCTCTCACCAACTGCCGCTGGCTCTCGATCTCCCGCTGGGCTTTTGACAGGTCGCTCTCTCGTGCCGTCTCTGCTTCTGTTGTCGTTCTATATTTCTTAACTGTTTCACATATCTACCAGGAGTTTACGAAAACTGATATGAAATACAAGAACCGGGTCCGTAGCAGAATAAGTAACCTGAAGGACCCAAAAAACCCTAACCTGAGGAAGAACGTGTTGGCTGGGGCAATAGACCTTCTCCGCCTGGCGAGGATGACTGCTGAGGTGAGGTTGCTGTAAGGTGCATGGTAACACCCACAGGGATCAACAAGAATGGGGTGGGGAGAAAAAACAAGTGTGTTATCCTGCAACAGTAAAAAGATATATATTATTGTGCTTTCTGGATTATAGGCTTACTACCACTTGGTGTCATCTGTTTCATTTGTGCTGAATTTTGTACGGGTTGGCACTTTCGCAACCCCAGTGATGGTGCGTTCATGGTGAACTGTAGTTTGTGATCCGTTGGACGAATGCCGAGGGGGCGTTCTATGCTACTGTGTTGAGGACGGTGGAATCAAATGCCCAGAGCTTTTGTGCCGGGGTTCATCTGTGGAGGGCATGCTTCACAAATCTTTACTGATTATCTGGGAAGTGGAGAGAGCCCCGGCAATGGAGACTCGATTTCACAACCATAATACCCTGGCCTTCAGTGAATGTGGGTCACTTTGTTCATCCAACCGTAGAATATTACAGTGCAAAAACTGTGTTTTTCGGCAGTCTAATTCCAGTCACATGCTCGCTCCACAAACCTTTTAATGTTCCTCTTATTCAATCAATTATCTGTAGGTGTTTGTTGTGTCTTATCCTCTGCCTCATGGTCGATAACATGAATGTCTACATTTTGTGGCGGTGTGGTGGAGGAGAAGAATGAGACTGGCTATTGGAGTGGGGCAAAACGTGGAGTGTAAAAAAAAAAACATTGGCACAATGGCTCCATCATGTTGGACCATCAATAAGCTGTAGCACAGAGAAATAGGAGTTATGCCTGTGCCCAAACATTGTCATACAGTCTTATTCTTTCATATTGTACAGGTTGAACCTCTTATCCAGAACTCCCTTATCCGGAACCACCCCTTGTCAAGAACCATTCTCGGCCACCGGGTGGCGCATGCGCAGAACTCCGACATGAACAAATTGAAGTCCTTCCTCACTGCCGGCTCCCGCAATCGCTGGACTGACCCCACGATCCATCGTCCCCCCCGCCCCCCCCCAATGATCTCTCTGCCGCACTCCCAGCCCCAAGCCAGCCAGCCCCGATATCCCATTGCTCAGTACCTGTACCATCCAATTTAATGTGACCACCCCTCATCCAGAAAAATCCCTTATCCAGAACAGAACAGGCCAGGTCCCGAGAGTTCCGGGTAAGGGAGGTTCAACCTGTAGTAGCAAAACAAATCAAACGTCAATATCCAAGTTGGATATTCAGGCCAAAGCTTCTGGTGTAACAGCGTGGATATCTTGCACGCTGCCTGAAAATTTCCTGTGAGGGCAGTGTTCAATGATGTGCTCCAGGGTCTGATTAGGAACTCCAGTCACATGATGGGGATGCTTTAATCTTCCACCTATGGAGAAGATGGCAGCATCTACCATGACCGGTTCTGAGGCAGTTGATGGTTGTCCACTGTTTGCGAGGAAGATTTCTGTGGGGTCCTCTATAAGGAATCTATTTTGCATGTCGCAGTTCTTCCAAGCATTTCGCCATCGGTCATCAAGGCTATGGGGAGATCGCCGAAGGGCTTTGGCGATGGTCCAAAGTGACCATCTAGATTTGAGACGGGTTGGTGGTAGGTTATTCAAGTCGGTCTGGATCGGCAAGTCTTTGCTGGTGTAGTGGTTGTATTCTCTGGAGACTGCATATTCGTGGTGTAGGTGTGGTGGAGCGATGTTTGCAAGCAAAGGGAGTCACGGTGTTGGTGTCGATAAAAGCGTACTGGTGCTAATTCTCTCAGTAGAATTCAGCTGGCCATCAACGGATTTTACATGCGGACTTGATAGCAATGCCGGAGAGTACAGCAGGGCGAGTGCTGCCATATGGAGGGTTTGAGCGTCTGCTCCCCATTTGGATCTGGTGTCATACAGTTAATAGCCAGCGGGGTAATTTTACAGTTTTACACCCCGTCTCATTTTCATTCCATTTAAGTCAGTAGAAAGTAAAATTGGATAGGCTGTGAAACGGCCTACCGATCGGATCCAAAATTCTGCTGCCCGTGTCCTAACTCGCACCAAGTCCCATTCACCTATCACCACTGTGTTCGCTGACCTACATTGATACCTGGTCTGGCAACACCTCGATTTTAAAATTCTCGCCCTTGTTTACAAATTCCTCTATTGCCTCCCTATCTCTGTAACCACCTCCAGCCCTACAACTCTCCAAGATATCTGCACTCCTCCAATTCTGGCATCTTGCGCATCCCCGATTTTCATCGTCCCACCATTGGCGCCGAGCCTTAAGCTGCCTAGACCATAAGCTCTGGAATTCTCTCCTGAAACCTCTCCGACTCTTTACCTCTCTCCTTCAAGATGCACCTTAAAACCCACCTCTTTGACCAAGCATTTGCTCACCTGCTGTAATATCTCTATTTATATAGCTTGGTGTCAAATATTGTCTGATAACGATCCTGTGAACATAAGAACATTAGAATTAGGAGCAGGAGTAGGCCATACAGCCCCTCAAGCCTGCTCCGCCATTCAATAAGATCATGGCTGATCTTCTACCTCAACTCCACTTTCCTGCACTATCCCCATATCCCTTGGTTCCTTCGTGTCCAAAAATCTAACGATCTCAATGACCAAGCATCTACAGCCCTCTGGGGTAGAGAATCCCAAGGATTCCCAACCCTCTGAGTGAAGAAATTTCTCTTCATTTCAGTCCTAAATGGCCGACTCCTTCATCCTGAGCCTATGAGTTCTAGTTCTAGACTTTCCAGCCAGGAGCAACGTCCTCTCGGAATTTAGGCTGTTTCATGGCAGTAGAAAGGAAAAGACAGCCATCGTTTCTGCTCCTGACTGACAGCAAGGGAACATAGGAACATGATGCCACAATACCATTCAGCCTCTCGAGCCTGTTCTGCTAATCATTTCGACCATGGCCGATCTGTATCTTAACTCCACCTACCCGCCTTGGTTCTGTATCCTTTAATACATTTGCCTAACAAAAATCTATCAATCTCAATTTTGAAATTTTCAATTGAAACCCAGCCTCAACAGCTTTTTTTGGTAGAGAGTTCCAGATTTCCACTGCCCCTTTGTGTGCAGAAGTACACCCTTGCTCTAATATAAGATTATGGCCCTTTGTTCGCGACTCCTTCACCAGAGGAAATAGTTTGTCTCTATCTACCCTATCAACTCCTTTAGTCATCTTTAACACCTGATGCCCAGTGACAACTGCTAGAAAATTCATGTAAGCATGTTGAATGAGAACACAACTGGCCCAGTTGCAATGCCTCCACAGTCAAATAGTCAACTTGCACTCGCTGTATATGTTCACAGACTAAGAATGGCCACTTGAGTAAGACGCTAAAGGGCTGCTACCGCACATGGAACCCTATCGCAGTGGGAGCTCCCATCTTTGAGGGGAGGAGTTTGGAGAGTTGACAATGTGGTGCTCGTTGCTACTTGGTCAATCTTATTAATATTGTACAGTAAACACACTCTAAAATGGCTCTACTTGTATGTGCTACATTTTGATAGAGACTTGCATTTATATAGCACCTTTCACAACCTTGGGACATCCCAAAGCAGTTTACAGCCAATGAGATACTTTTTTTTTTTTACTGAAGTGTAGTCATTCTTGTAACGTAGGAAATGCATCAGCCAACTTGCGCACAGCAAGGTCCCACAAACAGCATAATGATAATGACCAGATAATCTGTGATATTGATTTTGAGGGGAAAAATTTGGCCAAGACACCAGGGATAATGCCCCTGCTCTTCGAAATAGTGCCATGGAATCTTTTACATCCACATGAGAGAGCAGACCGGGCCTCGGTTTAACGTCTCATCCGAAAGACGGCACCTCCGACAGTGCAGTGCTCCCTCAGCACTGCACTGGAGTGTTCGCCTAGATTTTTGTGCTCAAAATCCCTGGAGTGGGATTTGAACCCACAACCTTCCGACTTCGAAGTGAGGGTGCTACCCACTGAGCTGTCACTTGGATTGAAATTTTGAATCAAATAGCAGAGGCCGCACTGCATTATGGCTTTCTGATAAGCAGGTATGTTCCTCTGTTTTATTCATAAAAACTGAACATACTGGGAAGAATTGGAGTTGAGTCGACTTTGACTTTGATTCAATGCTTTGGGTCTGGGTTTTGATTTCAAGTGGGCTCCTGTTCACTGGAACCAAGCTGAGGGGAAGATCTCAACCTATCTACCTATCTCTAACGTGGGTTATTAATGGACTCGTAACATTCCAATAGCTTGACTGCCACCCTTGAACCGATCGTTCACCCTTATCTTTACAGGAGATGGCCAGCGATGAGTTGAAGGAGATTCGCAATGTGATAACCAAGGAAGCCATCAGGGAACATCAAATGGCTAAGACGGGTGGAACTCATTCTAGTCTCTTCCAGTGTGGGAAATGCAGGAAGAAAAATTGTACCTATAATCAGGTACGTAGATATTGTTGCAATGAAATCAGCTCTAAGAGCCTCAATGTGCCATATTCTAGATATACGTTACATATTATTACTCAAATTTCCCCATGCTCTGCCAATGTGAAAACCTCAGTATTGCTTCACTGCCAATCACTGACATTTATGCTTAATATTTCATCGTCCAGATGAGCCTGTGTTATGTTATAGAAAGTTACATTTTGCTCCATGGGAGCACAGATTAGAGAATGGGGTATGGAAGTCAGTACATCTAGTTCACGCCTCTCCTGAACTCCCTGATCGTTAAATTGAACCTGTAATGCAGTCGTGCATCAGGCAAAGGCTGATTTTAATGAATATTTTCTTTTAAATTATCTCTAGGTTCAGACCCGTAGTGCTGATGAACCAATGACCACTTTTGTTCTGTGTAATGAATGCGGAAACCGATGGAAGGTTTGTTTTTATCATTTATTCATTCTTGTACATTCGTTTAATTTCATTCTTCCATTTTATTTATTTCCTCGCCTCGATTCCTTCCGTTCTCTTCCAAAGGTAGTGACTCAGTGGGGTTAAGTTCCGTTCTTCATGGGTGGTGGGTGAGTCAAGAGTGTGAGTACTCGCACATTATTTAACCATGAGGGCTACTACAAGCCCAATCTTTACTCAAAGTCTGTAGACATGCACTTTCCATGGGGTCACTGGATAGTGATCACAGGTGGGAATTCTGGACAATACCCCCCCCCCCCCCACCCACCCACTTCCAAGTCTGGTGGAGACTTCCTCTTTCTCCCCTCCTTTCCATGTTTCTCACCTTGTCTCTGAAGGCTGATGCTTCATGCTTGGTTATAGTTCCATGGGTACTGACAATTTTCCATTACCCCATTGAACTGACCATTTTTAGTGTGGGCCAGCAAACTTTTCCATGGTGGAGGTTCCACAGGACAGACCTAAATCTGTCTTCCAGTAACCTTTCCAGCGCAGGTCGCCAGATAGCAAGCAGGAACGAGAACCCTCTCTCATTGCTTTGTTTCTCCCCCGGGCATGCGGCACTGACACCAGTTATAGCCAGCTTAGTACCATCCCAGCTGAAATCAGTAAACACTGGCAATCAAATGTGAGATCTTCCTAGTCTGTAAGACTCACAGAGAAATTTCAGGAGCATCCCTCCCCTCCAATAAACTCTACCTCTACATGTTATGGGGAATAATCGAGACTGGAGCATGTTACTAGGCTGTCACGCTTCCCAGGGCAGTGATGGTGTTGATTAAAACATCTTCGTGTCTGTAGGTTGATATAATCCCTTGATGTGTCGCTGCTCTGTGACACAGTTAAGCAAAAGTCCGGTATAAAAGGAAAAGGAGTTGGGGTAGCATTGCTGGTTAAAGAGGAGATTAATGCAATAGTTAGGAAAGACATTAGCTTGGATGATGTGGAATCTATATGGGTAGAGCTGCAGAACACCAAAGGGCAAAAAACTTTAGTAGGAGTTGTGTACAGACCTCCAAACAGTAATAGGGATGTTGGGGAGGGCATCAAACAGGAAATTAGGGGTGCATGCAATAAAGGTGTAGCAGTTATAATGGGTGACTTTAATATGCACATAGATTGGGCTAGCCAAACTGGAAGCAATACGGTGGAGGAGGATTTCCTGGAGTGCATAAGGGATGGTTTTCTAGACCAATATGTTGAGGAACCAACTAGGGGAGGCCATCTTAGACTGGGTGTTGTGTAATGAGAGAGGATTAATTAGCAATCTCATTGTGCGAGGTCCCTTGGGGAAGAGTGACCATAATATGGTGGAATTCTGCATTAGGATGGAGAATGAAACAGTAAATTCAGAGACCATGGTCCAGAACTTAAAGAAGGGTAACTTTGAAGGTATGAGGCGTGAATTGGCTAGGATAGATTGGCGAATGATACTTAGGGGGTTGACTGTGGATGGGCAATGGCAGACATTTAGAGACCGCATGGATGAATTACAACAATTGTACATTCCTGTCTGACGTAAAAATAAAAAAGGGAAGGTGGCTCAACCGTGGCTATCTAGGGAAATCAGGGATAGTATTAAAGCCAAGGAGGCTGCAGAGCGACTTGGATAGGTTAGGTGAGTGGGCAAATGCATGGCAGATGAAGTATAATGTGGATAAATGTGAGGTTATCCACTTTGGTGGTAAAAACAGAGAGACAGACTATTATCTGAATGGTGACAGATTAGGAAAAGGGCAGGTGCAAAGAGACCTGGGTGTCATGGTACATCAGTCATTGAAGGTTGGCATGCAGGTACAGCAGGCGGTTAAGAAAGCAAATGGCATGTTGGCCTTCATAGCGAGGGGAATTGAGTACAAGGGCAGGGAGGTGTTGCTACAATTGTACAGGGCCTTGGTGAGGCCACACCTGGAGTATTGTGTACAGTTTTGGTCTCCTAACCTGAGGAAGGACATTCTTGCTATTGAGGGAGTGCAGCGAAGGTTCACCAGACTGATTCCCGGGATGGCGGGACTGACCTATCAAGAAAGACTGGATCAACTGGGCTTGTATTCACTGGAGTTCAGAAGAATGAGAGGGGACCTCATAGAAACGTTTAAAATTCTGACGGGGTTAGACAGGTTAGATGCAGGAAGAATGTTCCCAATGTTGGGGAAGTCCAGAACCAGGGGACACAGTCTAAGGATAAGGGGGAAGCCATTTAGGACCGAGATGAGGAGGAATTTCTTCACCCAGAGAGTGGTGAACCTGTGGAATTCTCTACCACAGAAAGTTGTTGAGGCCAATTCACTAAATATATTCAAAAAGGAGTTAGATGAAGTCCTTACTACTAGGGGAATCAAGGGGTATGGTGAGAAAGCAGGAATGGGGTACTGAAGTTGCATGTTCAGCCATGAACTCATTGAATGGCGGTGCAGGCTAGAAGGGCCGAATGGCCTGCTCCTGCACCTATTTTCTATGTTTCTATGTTTCTATGTCTAAGTGGCATACAAATTGGCCAGAAATAGCAGCGAACCTGGGGACTGGGAGAAATTTAGAACTCAGCAGAGGAGGACAAAGGGTTTGATTAGGGCAGGGAAAATGGAGTACGAGAAGAAGCTTGCAGGGAACATTAAGGCGGATTGCAAAAGTTTCTATAGGTATGTAAAGAGAAAAAGGTTAGTAAAGACAAACGTAGGTCCCCTGCAGTCAGAATCAGGGGAAGTCATAACGGGGAACAAAGAAATGGCAGACCAATTGAACAAGTACTTTGGTTCAGTATTCACTAAGGAGGATACAAACAACCTTCCGGATATAAAAGGGGTCAGAGGGTCTAGTAAGGAGGGGGAACTGAGGGAAATCTTTATTAGTCGGGAAATTGTGTTGGGGAAATTGATGGGATTGAAGGCCGATAAATCCCCAGGGCCTGATGGACTGCATCCCAGAGTACTTAAGGAGGTGGCCTTGGAAATAGCGGATGCATTGACAGTCATTTTCCAACATTCCATTGACTCTGGATCAGTTCCTATGGAGTGGAGGGTAGCCAATGTAACCCCACTTTTTAAAAAAGGAGGGAGAGAGAAAACAGGGAATTATAGACCGGTCAGCCTGACCTCAGTAGTGGGTAAAATGATGGAATCAATTATTAAGGATGTCATAGCAGTGCATCTGGAAAATGGTGACATGATAGGTCCAAGTCAGCATGGATTTGTGAAAGGGAAATCATGCTTGACAAATCTTCTGGAATTTTTTGAGGATGTTTCCAGTAAAGTGGACAAAGGAGAACCAGTTGATGTGGTATATTTGGACTTTCAGAAGGCTTTCGACAAGGTCCCACACAAGAGATTAAATGTGCAAAGTTAAAGCACATGGGATTGGAGGTAGTGTGCTGACGTGGATTGAGAACTGGTTGTCAGACAGGAAGCAAAGAGTAGGAGTAAACGGGTACTTTTCAGAATGGCAGGCAGTGACTAGTGGGGTACCGCAGGGTTCTGTTCTGGGGCCCCAGCTGTTTACATTGTACATTAATGATTTAGACGAGGGGATTAAATGCAGTATCTCCAAATTTGCGGATGACACTAAGTTGGGTGGCAGTGTGAGCTGCGAGGAGGATGCTATTAGGCTGCAGAGTGACTTGGATAGGTTAGGTGAGTGGGCAAATGCATGGCAGATGAAGTATAATGTGGATAAATGTGAGGTTATCCACTTTGGTGGTAAAACAGAGAGACAGACTATTATCTGAATGGTGACAGATTAGGAAAAGGGAAGGTGCAACGAGACCTGGGTGTCATGGTACATTAGTCATTGAAGGTTAGCATGCAGGTACAGCAGGCGGTTACGAAAGCAAATGGCATGTTGGCCTTCATAGCGAGGGGATTTGAGTACAGGGGCAGGGAGGTGTTGCTACAGTTGTACAGGGCCTTGGTGAGGCCACACCTGGAGTATTGTGTACAGTTTTGGTCTCCTAACTTGAGGAAGGACATTCTTGCTATTGAGGGAGTGCAGCGAAGATTCACCAGACTGATTCCCGGGATGGCGGGACTGACCTATCAAGAAAGACTGGATCAACTGGGCTTGTATTCACTGGAGTTCAGAAGAATGAGAGGGGACCTCATGGAAATGTTTAAAATTCTGACGGGTTTAGACAGGTTAGATGCAGGAAGAATGTTCCCAATGTTGGGGAAGTCCAGAACCAGGGGTCACAGTCTGAGGATAAGGGGTAAGCCATTTAGGACTGAGATGAGGAGAAACTTCTTCACCCAGAGAGTGGTGAACCTGTGGAATTCTCTACCACAGAAAGTAGTTGAGGCCAATTCACTAAATATATTCAAAAGGGAGTTAGATGAAGTCCTTACTACTCGGGGGATCAAGGGTTATGGCGAGAAAGCAGGAAGGGAGTACTGAAGTTTCATGTTCAGCCATAAACTCATTGAATGGCGGTGCAGGCTAGAAGGGCTGAATGGCCTGCTCCTGCACCTATTTTCTATGTTTCTATGTTTCTATATATTAAACTCCTAAAACAACTTATTTTCTCATTTCAGTTCTGCTGATCGACTGGGCAACATTGAAACATTCTTCACTACAATTTAAAATGCAATCATTTTGGGGGAAGAGGAAATGAGTGTATTCCAGCAGAGCCAGAGACTTTCACTGCTTCTCTACCCTTTTCATCAAAGGAGTCGAGAGCAATTTGATTTTTAACCGTTAACCCTTTAAGAACTGAACGAGCTCTGCAGATTTTGCATGCTGTACGTTTTCTGCTGTGCAAATTGCATTTTCAGGAGATTTAGATTTCTGTACCTGATGCTCGCTGTGAATATCATCGAATCCCTTGAAAACTGCACCGAACCAAATTTTGTGGCATTCTCAAAATTTCAAGTAACGTTTCTCAAGATGTTTATCTTGCAGGAATAGTAAGCTAGTCCTCAAAGGGTTCATTTTTTTTTTTGTTGGCAGGAACCAGGAGTTTATTAGTAGGACATTTCTCACTCTTGCCGGATTTTTTTTTAAAGATTGCAACATTAAAACAGCTTTGTTTGAGATTGAGCGGAAGTAGTTTTGTTTTGTTTTAAAATACTGCCTGGACCCAACTCTCCTCAGAACAACTCGTAATGAGAAATCAATTCTACACTTACAGGAGGGTACTGCATTAGTCCGAAAGACCAGTCACTGCCAGTGTACCTTAAAGGGACTGTCTGTTATTTTTTGTTGACCACTATTCATTTGTTTTATTGTAACAAGTACTCCACCCCCACCTTACTTCCAGTTCCCCTTCCCTTTCCAGATTTCTCCCTCTCTTCTCTAGAAGGTGCTGGTTTTTGCTGAGCTCCAGTCCCGTGAGTTATGGACGCCCTCCAATATCTCACTGAAGCAGCCATTGTTTAGATGTGAGCGCCAGGAAGCAATTTTGGTCATTGGGGTGTCGCGGCTGAGCCTGATTCTTACGCGATGACCGCACCTGCGCACAATTGAAGTCAATGGAGGAAAAAAAGCCTGGTGCGGTAAAAAACTGGGCTGCCAATTCGCTATGAGTATGGTTGCCAACTCTGGTTCGACATATTCCTGGAGGTGTCATCACATGACCTGCCTCCGACCTCCCCTCTTTCCCCCCCACACTTGCTATTGGTCGCCTGACGTCCATCCTCACGGTACCTCGCCATCGCACGGTCAGTCGGAAAGCGAACAGACTCTCCGTTGCTCAATTGGAGGATTCTTTTACTGTCAATCAAACATCTTTTTTCCCATCTCCAATATTTTTATAACAAACAAAAGTGTTCAGTGAAAATTTAAAAAAAAAACCTCAATTTCCCACTGATGTTCCTCCAGGTTTGCTCGCCGTGTCCTGGAGGTTAGTGTTTAATTCCTGGAGATTCCAGGGCAATCCTGGAGGGTTGGCAACTCTACTCCTCGAGTCTAAAAGGGTATTTATACGAGTCTGTTTTTGTGTCTGTGAAATATTTTCCTGTAGATATTTGATACAAAATGTGTGTTTTTGTTTTTTCAAACTCTTTTAGTCTGGCTCGCTGCTTTGCCAAAAATGGAAGCTTCAGTTGTGTTTTTAAAATGTCGTTTTTTTTCCCCCCCTCTTCAGGCCAATTTCAGATATTTGAATTGAATGATCTAGAATGGTTTGTACTTGCACTCAACTTGCAACAGAAACGTGAGGGTCAACAAATGATTAAATAAAACGGATGAAACCTTTTTTTTCATTTTTTTTTAAATAGTATTTTTCTTTCAATTGTTTCACATACAGAGTGAGTTTCCATTTCTGAGACGCCCCGTGGCCAACTATTACATATATGGAATTACGTAGAATTTACAGTATAGAGATGGGTCATGTGATCCAGTTGGCCTATGCCAGTGTTTATGCTCCACACGAGCCTCCTCCCACCCCACATTGTCTCACCCGATCGGTGTATACTTCTATTCCTTTCTCCCTCATGTACTTATCTAGCCTCCCCTTAAATGTATCTGTCATTAGCCTCAACTACTCCGTATGCTAGCAAGTTCCACATTCTCACCACTCTCTGGGTAAAGAAGTTTCTTCTTAATTCCCTATTGGATTTATTGCTGATTTATCTTATATCTATAGTCCCTATTTCTGGACACCCCCACAAATGAAAACATTTTCTCTTCATCTACCCTATCGAACCCCTTCAACATTATAAAGACATTTGTCAGATCACCGCTCACCCTTCTCTCTTCTAACGAAAAGTGCCCCAGCCTGTTTAGTCTTTCCTGATAGTTCTAACCTCTTAATTCAGGCATCATCCTTAGAAATCTTTATTGCACCTTCTCCGGGTGCCTCTATATCCTTTTTGCAGTATGGGGACCAGAGCTGTGCACAGTACTCCCAAGTGTGGACTAACCGAGGTTCTATATAATGCTAGACTTTCCACTATGATCGCTATTGCCCAAAAATGAGCGATATTTCCGGCCTTAGTGCTTTTTTTTATTTTTCATGGTCGCTGGAATATCACCCATTTTAAAAGCCGCTAGTTTCGCCTTTTTACTTTGGGCGAGAGCCTTAACGATGCGAAATGGGCGATAGCGATGTATTCAGTCGTGCAAGGCTGGCGCCCATAGCACGGCCATTCTGCGCATGCGCGTTTTTTTTTCAGCAAAGAATTTTTCCCGCCATTCGGGAGGTTAGGGATCATCTACACATGCTCAGAAAGCAGAGGGCAGGAGGGAGAGAGAGAGAGAGAAGGAAGGTTTTGAAAGAAGTTGATTTCTGAAGGAGTGAGTGCTCAAGATGTCGAATGAAAATTCCGGAGATAGTATGTAGGAGGTTTCAGGGAGGAGGAGGGCAAAAGCGTTTTCTGATGAGGCTAATGAGGCTTTGGTTAACGAGGTGGAGAATCGGTGGGGCCAATTAGCTGGAGTGGGCGTGGGAACCCTCCCCCCCCCTCGCATTTATCAAAAAATATGGGGCGATATCTCTGCCCTCGTATCATCGGTGGCCCATGATGGGCGTGAGGCAGACCAGTGCCGCAAGCAATGGAACAGTCTTGTTGCATCAGCAAGAGTAAGTATTAAATTATTCCATTTTAAATTGTAATGATGCACTGACTCATTAGTTAGAATGTAAATCTGCCGGATTATAATTAAACTGGGTAATCTTGGGTAGCTTCCCTGCTAAGATTTGGACTGGGGTCGGAACCTGCGCCCTTTAAGTCTAATTTTGCTGACTTGTCTTAAATTTAATCAACGCTATTAATTATAAAGGCTTTAATCGAAAATTGTGGCCAAAGGAATGACTGGAAACAAACAGACCGCAAACATTCGACATTTCTACCACTTTAGTTTAGAAGGAGAATTATTAAATTATATAGCTGCTTGTGTGCTGTGAGCAACTCTTTAACGGGCACCGTCTCCTTTTTGGTTAGGTTGGTGGATGGGGCATGACTGAGCACTGAGGGGTCCGCTCTGCTTTGCCCAGACTCTCTGAGTCCCTCCGTCTGCTGTCACTCATACAGTGACCCAGCCTGCCCTGGCTCACTGTCTGCCCTGGGGCACTTTGGGACATTAGCTCCGGCCAAGCGGAGGTCTCCAAGCTCAACCCATGGACACGGTGCCCCCTCCCCTCGTGGTCCTGTCATTACCGAGCTCAACAGCAGTCCTGATTTCCCCCCCCCCCCCCCCGGGGGGACCTCCATCGATTGCAATAACCCGGCTCCCTCCCCTCAGGCGGCGAATGGCACGGCCCGTGGATGGGGCCTTTCCTGGAGATTGTATGCGAGATGTTTGGTGTCCAGCATTAGTTCCTAAACACGATCTTATTAAATATTTTCTCCGAATGTAGATGTTATAACGATGCATCCATTGGATACAAACTATATTAACATATAACGTTAACGATGAATAGTATGTGGGGTGACTAATTGTGGATTATAATATTTGTTGTGTTTCCGTAATAGTATCGAGTCAATTAACTTATGCCATGCTCTTATCACGTTTGCAGAAGAAGATTTCAAAGAATCATGCAGAGCAGAGGCGGACCGGAGGAGGGCCTGCTGAGCTGCACCCTTTAACCGATCTGGAGGAACGTGCCACAGCCTTAGTGGGCACCCATTATCGTTCTGCCACCTGTGGTGGTGCAGATCCACGTGAGTAATGTGTGAAGCAGTGGTATTTTAAAGTAATTTAATGGCATTTGGTTATAATATATGAATGATATAATGTTATGCATGCAGTTTCTGTACTCTTCTGTACTCTCATGTTAATCATATGTAAATGTCTCTTCTTCACATTTATTGCAGTAGTGTTGCTCCTCGTACATATACAAGCGCAGCGCAAGCATTCTCATGTCTTCCCTTCTCTTCTAACCTCAATTATGTTTTCCGGCTCCCCAGGCGCAATGGGAGGCCCCTGCAGCAACACCAGTACCGCTGCAGGGCGTACTCACCACGGATGATGAACAGCAAACTGCGGAGGAGGAGGAGGAGGAGGAGGACGATTCCGAGCCAGAAGTGTCATCTGTGGTACCTGCGGCCACGAAATCCTCGACGGATGAAGTAGCGAGGCCACTCCCAAGTTGCCCAGTGCCCACGCCGACCCCGCGGAGGTTGGGTGGGTGAGGTAGGCACGCGCTGTGACGGGCAGATGTCAATGAGGACATGGTGTCACCGTCGAGGGCGAGCGTCGACATTGGTCGAGAGCTCCTCCAGGCACTTGGTGGGTTGACTGGCAACATTGCCACAATGTCTGCACGAATAACGGAGGACAGATAGTTGGGGCGAACGACCGACTCTGTCGATGTCTTGTGGCATGCGATAGTTTCGGGAGACGGCACTGCACCTCAAGGTGCCGTGCCACCAACCAGCACAACAGATGTGAGGCAGGAGGAAGAATTTCCTTCTGACTCGGAAGACGTTTCTTCGCAAACGTCGTCTTCTCGATCTGCTGATGTCATTCTGCCGACTCGATACCCACCCAGAGCAGCAGCCCTTGAGGTGCTCTGCTGCAAGACATCTTGGTCCCGTTACTCGGGGATTACATGGGAAACTGGGGGCTTACAACAAAGGGGGGTCCTTGGAGAAGGGAACTGTGGCTGCAGGTGGGGAGGGGGGGGCGTATATTATTTTGTTATTTAAAAAAAAAAATCAATGTTGAATGTTGACTGTTGGGGATGGTGGGTGGGAGGGTGTTCTTGTTAAATTGTTCAAAATTTTGTTCACGGTTGGGGTGGGGGTGAGTGTTATATATGTTAAAAATGTTTTAAAAGTAGCTGTTAAATTATTAAAATGTTTTATTTAAGTTTGCAATTGTTATGAAATATCTTCTAATATTGTACGGTAAAACATCAATACAATGGTTGGAAACAATGGCCAGGCCAGGCAAGGATGAAACGTAACTAACTGTCATCAACGTAACTTCACGCAAAGTGTTCATTTATGAGTTGCTGACAAGTGTTTTGCAGCTGTGTAACTACCACCGGGCTTTTCCGGGGGGGGGGGGGGGGGCGCGTGGGGGCATGGGTTCATCGCCAGGCTGATTGTCCTTCCTGAGGTCCTCGTCCTCCTCTTCCACCTCCCCTCTTCTGATGTGGACCGGCAGCCCCATCTGGCAATTGTTGTCCTCTCCTGATAGCGAAGTTATGCAACATGCAGCACACCACAATGAACTCTGCGACCTGCTCAGGGTGGTATTGTATGTTGCCTCCTGAGTGGTCCAGGCATCTGAAGCGCTGCTTCAGCGCTCCAATTGTCTTTTCAACGATATTGTGTGTAGCTATGTGGCTTTCGTTATAGCGCTTCTCAGCTTCTGTCTGGGGCTTACATGGAGGGTGGGGGAGGTCATAAGCCAGCTTGCAAGGCCCATATCCTTTATCCCCCAGCATCCAACCGTGACCTTGTGGCTGACTCTTAAATAGGTCAGAGACAGCGCTCTCACGCAAGATGTATGCATCATTGATGCTCCCTGGAAAATTTGCATTTACTGCTATGATTATTTGCTTGTGGTCGACAACGAGCTGCACATTCAGGGAGTGGAATCCTTTTCGGTTCCGAAACATCCCTGCATCCTGTAAAGGTGCTCGCAGGGCGATGTGCGTACAGTCTATTGCTCCCTGCACCTTGGAGAAGTTTGCTATTCTCGAGAAACCCAAAGCCCTCTCACTCTGCCTCCCTGCTCATAGGAAAGTTTATAAAGTCCACAATGTATGCAACAATTTATGATGTGCCGAGAGATAACACAAATGTCACCAGTTGAGGCCTGAAAGGAGCCCGATGCGTAGAAGGAATGTGCCGCAGTAATCTTAACCTCACCGGGCAGTGTGGTCCTGATCGTGCTGGTAGGCTGCAGATCTCCCTTAATTAGCTGGCATATATCACTGACCTCTCTTCGGAATTGCAGCTTTCAAACGCACGTGTTATTGGACAAGTCCAGCTATGATCGCTTATCCCTGTAAATGTGTTGGGTGTAACGTCTCCTCCTCATGAGCAGTCTGCCACCTCTTTGGGCACATAATGCTCTTCAATAAACCTTCTCCCATCTCTATTCTGCAGCATGTGATTAGTTATCAATACTGGTTGAGAAATTACAGGCCCCGTCACTATAAATGCCCTTAATCTCTCTTAATTTGTCCTCAACAAATACAAATGTGATTAGATGATTGGCAAGAGTCAAAAACGCTCTTAAAATCACACTCCAATTGCTTCTCCCGACAACCACTCTTATTAAAGATTCTCCGAGTTACAAAATGGCGTCCGTAGTGCCGAGTTATGGTCAGGTGAGTGCAACTTTTCTTGAGCGTCTTTTTGGGCCAGCGCTCATTTGGGCGAAATGCCGAAATTAGCGTTGGGCGATAATTGGGCGCTAGTTTCTATTATAAACAGTATTCTTGGCCTTGCATGAGGATGACGTCATTTAAAAAAAAAAAATAATAATTAATAGGGAGGGTGATACAGTTCATTCCTGCATGCCGAAAGTTGCGCCGGCGATAAATGGGCGATAATCGGGTGCTAGTTCCCATTTTTCAGCAAATATAGGCGATAGCCTGAATCTCAGCGCTTATATGGGCGATGATGTGCCGAAAGCCTAGCCCTGTATAAGTTTAACTAATTTCTCTGCTTTTAAATTCTATCCCTCTAGAAATGAACCTTGGTGATTTGTTTGCACATTCTATGGCTTTGTTAACTTGTTTTTTTAACTCCATTTAATGATCTGTGAATGTGTACCCCTGGATCCTTTTTCTCCTGTACCCCATTTAGACTCATCCAGTTCTGGATGAGCAGAAAATTTCCCCAATTGAAAATAAGGAAGACCAAAGCCATTGTTTTCGGTCCCCGCCACTAACTCCGTTCCCTGGCCATTGACTCCTTCTCAACTTCTGTCGGAGGCTGAACCAGACTGTTCGCAACCTTGGTGTCATAATTGACCCTGAAACGAGCTTTCGGCCACATATCCAGAGCATAACTAAGACCGCCTATTTCCACCTCCGTAACATCGCCCATCTCTGCCCTTACCTCAGCTCATCTGCTACTGAAGCCCTCATCCATGCCTTTATTACCTCTCGACTTGACTATTCCAATGCACTCTGGGCTGGCCTCCCACATTCTACTCTATATAAACTGGAGGTGGTCCACAACTCTGCTGCCCATGTCCTAACTCGCACCAAGTCCTGTTCACCCATCACCCTTGTGCTCGCTGACCTACATTGGGGGTAATATATTGGCATGGATAGAGGATTGGCTAACTAACAGAAAACAGAGAGTTGGGATAAATTGGCAAACGGTAACGAGTGCAGTGCCACAGGGATCGGTGCTGGGGCCTCAACTATTTACAATCTATATTAATGACTTGGATGAAGGGACTGAGTATAATGTAGCCAAGTTTGCTGATGATACAAAGATAGGTGGGAAAGCAAGTTGTGAGGTAGATACAGAAAATCTGCAAAGGGATATAGACAGTCTTGAGTGGGCAAACATTTGGCAGATGGAGTATAATGTGGGAAAGTGAGGTTATCCACTTTGGTAGAAAGAATATAAAAGCAAATTATTATTTAAATGGAGAGAAATTACAAAGTGCTGCAGTACAGAGGGACCTGGGTGTCCTTGTGTATGAAGCTCAAAAAGTTAGTATGCAGGTACAGCAAGTAATCAGGAAGGCAAATGGAATGTTGGCTTTTATTGCAAAGGGGATGGAATATAAAAGCAAGGAAGTCCTGCTACAACTGTACAGGGTATTAGTGAGGCCACACCTGGAGTACTGCGTACAGTTTTGGCCTCCTTATCTAAGGAGGGATATACTTGCGTTGGAGGCAGTTCAGAGAAGGTTCATTAGGTTGATTCCTGAGATGAGGGGGTTGACTTACGAAGAAAGGTTGAGAAGGTTGGGCCTATACTCATTGGAGTTTAGAAGAATGAGGTGTGATCTTAGTGAAACGTATAAGATTCTGAGGGTGCTCAACAAGTTAGATGCAGAGAGGATGTTTCTCTTCATAGGGAAATTTGGAACTAGGGGTCATTGTTTCAGAATAAGAAGTCGCCCATTTAAAACTGAGATGAGGAGGAATTTCTTTGGGGGTTGTAAATCTGTGGAATTCTCTGCCCCAGAGAGCTGTGGAGGCTGGGTCATTGAATATATTTAAGGTGGAGATTGACAGATTTTTGAGTGATAAGGGAGTGAAGGGTTATGGGGAGCGGGCAGGGAAGGGGAGCTGAGCCCAAGATCAGATCAGCCATGATCTTATTCACCTGCCCAAATTTCTCCTTATGTGACTCGGTGTCAATTTTTTTGTCTCATAATACTCTTGTGAACCTTGGGACGTTTCACTACATTAAAGGTGCTATATAAATACAAGTTGTAATTTTCCCAAGGAATAGATGACCTCTTCATTCCTCCTATCAAAATGCATCTGTATTGAAATTCGTTTTGACATTTACATGCCCATTTTGCAAGTTTGTTGTAACTATCCCGCTGATCCTTACAAATGTGGTGTGCCTAAATAGGCTTGGTGCCTGAGGAATTGCACATTGGCATAAGTATGAGCCAATGAGCCAAACTCATACTCATACCTACAACAAGGTGGCATGGAATCAACATCAGAGAGACCGGATTTAACTGCACAAAGGGTGATGGTTGTATCGAATAGAATGATTGGAGAGGCAGGATAATGCCTTCAAATTCAAGAGGAACTGTATAAATATTTGGCAGAGAAAGTGATTGAGGGATTGTGTTGTATTTTCCAAATTGAGGTAGACTGTACTGGGCTCTTCCATTTCCTGTACATTGCAATGTTGTGCTCTCGATAATCACCAACTCATCCCAACACATCATGAACGGTCACTGTGTTTAGCTGACAAAATGATGGAAATAGAAAGACCTACCCTAGCATAGTGGTTATGTTCCTGGACTAGTAATCCAGAGGCCTGGAGTAATGATCTGGGTTTTTACTGACACCAGCTTTTTAATTCCAGATTTATTTAATTAATTGAATTAAAATTCCACGGCAGCTGGGGAATTTTAATTCAATTAATTAAATAAATCTGGAATTAAAAAGCTGGTGTCAGTAAAAACCCATCTGGTTCACTAATGTCCTTTAGGGAAAAAAAATCTGCTGTCCTTATCTGGTTTTGCCTGTATGTGACTCCAGACCCACAACTCTTAACTGCCCTCTGAAATGGTGGCTCACCACCACCTTCTCAAGGGCAATTAGGGATGGGCAATAAATGCTGGTCATTACCAGCAACGTCCACATCCCATGAACGAAAATCTAAAAAAATTCTAACCCGAGAAACAATCAACATAAATTGAATTCCGATTGTTCTTGGCAGTCTCTTTCATCTTTCAAAGTGGTTAAGACTTTTCAAGAATGTCCTCAATTTTTCTAACTTGGGCAAAATATGTATGTGGCAGAACAGTGGCAGATGAAATTTAAAGCACACAGGAAGGAAAGGAGAGGATCAACGTACTCCTTTTTAAAACCGCTAAGGAAGAAGTTGGAAAAGACCTGGGGACCTTAATAGACTTGACACTTAACATATCGAACCAACACAGAGCAGCACTGGATAATGCCAATTGAATGTTGAACTATTCAGTCAAACTAGGCGAATTCAAGTCAGAGGAAGTTATGATCAACACAAAAGCAAAACACTGTGGATGCTGGAATCTGAAATATAAAACAGAATGCTGGAAATCTCAGTGGGTCAGGCAGCATCTGTGGAGAGAAAAACAAGTTAACGTTTCGGGTCGACGACCCTTTGTCAGAACTGTCGAATGTTCGAAAAGAGCACATTCTCAAGCACTGAAAGGGGGAGGGGAAGAAAGAACAAAAGAGAAGGTCTGTGATCGGGTGGAAAGCAGGAGAGATTAGAGAGACAAAAGGGTGATGGGCCGAATTGAAATTGTAATGATAGAGGTTAGAAAAAGTTTAATCTGGATAGGGTGTGAATGGCGTAATAATGACCAGCTGCCATTATAGACAAAGAGGGGGGAAAAAAAGGAAGAAAAAAAAAACATAAGATGGGCGGGGAAGGAAAGGGTGCCAAAGATGGCCAGAGGTTATGCTCTGAAATTGTTGAACTCGATGTTGAGTCCAGAAGGCTGTAAAACGAAAGATGAGGTGCTGTTCCTCGAGCTTGCGTTGAGCTTCATTGGAACAGTGGAGGAGTCCGATTGATCAAACTGTACAAGGGCTCTGGTTGGACCACACCATTCAATGAATGGAAATGAATAAGTTTTACGTGGGTTTTAAGGAGTGTCTTAATGGCGGAGAGGGAGGTAGAGAGGTTTAGGGAAAGAATTCCAGAGCTTAGACCCTAGGCAGCTGAAGGCATGACAGCGCAATTAAAATTGGTGATGAGCTGGAGGCCAGAATTGGAGGAGCGCAGAGATCTTGGAGGGTTGTAGGGCTGGAGGAGGTTACAGAGATGGGAACGGGGGAGATCTTGGAGGGATTTGAAAACGAGGATGAGAATTTTAAAAGTGAAACATTGCTGGTTGTGATGATCTTGTGATCTTGGCTCACTCATGACTCAACATTGCAATTTAATTTACATTTTAGCACAGTAGCAGCACAGCTGCAGTTTTTTTTAAATGCTTTTCTACATTATTAAACACACCTAAATCTTCACAACATTCTTGTAACCATTAAACGATATAGCCCAAGAGACTGCAGCCATTAGGCATGGCAATATATTTAAAATACATCGCAATAAACCTTGACTATCCTGTTGGAGCCTCTTAATTGCTGAGCTGAACAATTAAGATAGCGTTCAGAAGTCCGAGTTTGATTTAAGGCAGGTCACAATCTAGTACATTTCAATCCGAAGGGGTGTTTAATTTCTTATGGTGGGACAGTAGGTTATTGACGTAAATTCCCTTGTGCTTAAGTTATTAACATGCTTAAAATAAATGGGTGGACGTTGTGCTAAAATGGTAAATGGAGGAATGAAGGTGTACCTTATGGAATGTGCTACCAGAAGAGATGACATTCCAGGAAGTTCAGATTGGAAACTTAGTTGATCCCAATTAGTTGATTTTGAATGTCAGCAACACAGTAATATAACAGGTCCTATTTCTGTATTATGTATTTATGTTCTCCTTCGAGTAGCAAAGGTTAAGGACAGATTTAATAGAGGTGATCCATATCATGAAAGGTTTTGATAAGAGTACAAAAGAAACTGTTTCCAGCGGCGGAAGGGTTGGTAACCAGAGGATACAAATTCAAGATCATTGGCAAAAGAACCAGAGGGGGAGGAGGAGAACCTGTTTTTACACAAATTGTCATGATCGGGAATGCACTGCCTCGAAGTGGTGGCAGCAGATTCAATATTAACTTTAAATGGGAATTGGATAAATACTTCAAAAGGAAAAAAATTGCAGGGCAAAAAAGCAGTGGGACTAATTAGATAGCTCTTTAAAAGAATTGGCATAGGCACGTGCTGTATCAGTGTATGATGCAGGCCTTGATTTCGGCCTTGCAGTTTCCATTTTTCCGGTGCTAAACGCCCTTCAATATAGCAGGCAGCAAGCGCATGTTCATTATGACCCAGAAGTGCTCTACCAGCCATGTTGGTGAAGATCAAAAAAATTGGTATGCAATGCCCACGCCTCAAACTGCTGTTAGGGCCCCCATTGCAATATTGGTTTGCCCTGAGGCAGCCGGTGACACTTGCACTCGGGAAAACCAGGAATACGTGCAGCCTAGCAGGTGGACCTTAAAGGGTCGCAACCAATAAGGTAAGTTTTTAAAAAGTGCTCCATCCTACCCCACGCTCAAGGAACGCAAACCTGCCGGCTTCTCGCCATCCCTGCTGCTACCTCACCCCGATCACCACCACTTCTCCCCTCCCCCACATTACTCCCCCCCTCCACTTTTCCCTACCCAAGAGAAAAACTACTTCTCATACTCCCAACCGCCACTTCCCCTTCCCCAACCACCTCTATCCCCATGACGACCAGCACTACCACCACTTCCCCCCCCCCCCCCCCGGACTGGCACCGCTTGCACCCCCCAACCACCATTAGCACCCCCCCCCCCACCCGACCACCTCTATCCCCCCCCCGACCACAATTCTTTCTCCCACCGACCACCTCTATCCCCATGACGACCAACACGCCCACCACTCCCCGCTCCACGACCAACATTCCTCCAGACCATCACTTCCCCCCCCCCCCCCCCCCCGAACTCCATTAGCCCCCCCTGACCACCACTCCAACTCCCTCCTCCCTGCACTTCCACAGTTACCTGAGGGCAACTGTTGGCAGCACAGTGGCTTGGTCTTCAATCCTGCTTTGTCGCCGAGCTGCCTGTTCTCCACAGCTCACTGGCTCGATGGAAATAAGGCTTGTGGCCCAATATCGGGGGTGCATCAGGCCTAACCATTCAGATGCAGGGATTGTTAACCCATCCCCACGGAAACATCTGAGCTTTGTATCTATTGGCCCTCTGTATGGCATCTTATCACATCTCTTAGAAACATCCTAAAGTCCTTCATCAAATGCTGGTAAATCTGCTTGTGCCTGCGAGCCAAAGGACACAACGCTTAAAGAGATTTTAACGAAGCTGGAGCAGCACTATAACCCCAAATCGTTAGAAATTGCTGAAAGCTATCGTTTCAGTAATTGTCCTTCATCAATTACTTTGGAGTGCAAATGCAGTAACCAATTGTACACAGTAACATCCCACAAATTAGAGGGAAGACTAAGGGACAAATCTTGGCCCAGATATTGGAAAGACTCCCTGCCCTTCTACATTTAACAGCATGAGATGTTTAATGTCCACCTTGGCCACTAGGAAAGGATTGGGTTGAACAGCACATCCGCAGGCCCACAATTCTGACCATACAGCGCTCCCTGAAAACAGCACTGGAGGGTCAGCCCAGATTATATTCCGGAGTCAGGTGAACTGATGACCTTTCAACTCTGGCGGTCAAAGTTAAGCCAAGCTGATTCATTAGAAACCATCTGATTACCGTGAAATATTGGATGCAAGCCAACCGAGAAAACTAGCAAAAATTGACCACTCAATATGACCGAGTGTTGGTCCATAATATGGTTACACCGAGTATTCAGTGGGGCACAGTTCATGCTGGAACTCATTACTCTCCTCCAAATTCACGCAGTTTTCTCCCAAATTACACAATGCGGCTTGCCTGTTAGGAAAAAAGAACTTGCATTTATAATAGCACCTTTCACAACCTCAGGATGTCCCAAAGCGCTTTACAGCCATTGAAGTACTTTTGAAGTACAGTCATTGCTATAATGTAGGAAATGCAGCAGCTAATTTGCAATGTAGCAAAAATGCAGCAATGCGATAATGACCAAATCATCTGTTTTAGATGCTGCAGTTGGTTGAGGGATAAATATTGGCCCCAGAATACCAGAGTGAACTGCCCTGCTCTTCTCCAATAGGGTGCCATGGGATCTTTTAAGTCTACCTGAGATGGCAGACGGTGCCTCGGTTTAACATCTCATCCAAAAGACGGCACCTGACAGAGTGGCACTCCTTCAGTACTGCACTGGGTGTGTCAGGTTAGATTAGATGCTCAAGTCTCTGGAGTTGGGCTCTAATTATACCAAGTAATTAGAGGCCAAGGGCTGTTTAAAAATAGATTGAACTATAAAGCCACCCAGCAGGACGAGTTAGAATGGCCGATTCGCTCTGAACATCTTTTGCAAAGACTCGTCTTTGGCCAATTCTACAAAATGATTTATTAAGACGATTTTTTTTTTTTGAACCATTTAGCCACCAGAAAATGTAAGCTTCCATTCATAAATATTCAGGAACCTTTGCAGGACATGAAAAAAAATCAAAGTGCACGACAAGTGAAAGCGCATCTGAAAGAGAAAGATCGGTTAACCTCTCGGGCCGTACCTTTCAGCAAGACTCAATTTTACTAATCCCAGATTGGACCCACACATTGTGGCAATGCAGATATCCTAGTTGAAATTTTGTGGGATTATATGAGGTGTCGGAGCCTCCAAACTCTTAACATTCCAGGTCTCCATAAACCTATAGGTTATGGAAGGTTTTTGATGCTTGTCTACATTATATCGGTAAGGCAAGTGGTGGTCATTTTGGTGAGAAGACGCTGGCCCCTTTTTTGCTTCAAGAAGTGTGAGAAGGGTCCCCACAGGAGGCCTGAGAGTTTGATGCCTCATAGTCCTTTGTCGAGAAGTCTTGGATCACCTCAGTTTTTTGGTGTTGGGCACAGTGCTGAAGTGATCGTTACAGTTAAGAGTCTGGGACATTGGCTGAGGCAGCAATGTTTTGCAGAAGTGACTTGTACATCGGTGAATTCAAGAACCTCGGGTAGGAGTCCCTGTGCATTAGTGCGAATATCTGCACTTGTGCTTCATCAAACATGTCTGCTGTTGGCATCGCCATGTTTTTGTTGATTGTCTCTCGCACACTGGCATCGATGCTGACCTAGGAACAGAAATTCAGCCATGAGTTTTTACCTTGGCACTGTCTGCCTATTTAAAGAGAGAGTCCTGCCATCAGAGACCACCTAAAATGAAGGAGCTTTGCCATGAAACGCCCTTTAAAGAGGGCATCTTGCCTTAAGACATCCCCTTTAAAGAGTGAGTCTTGCCATCAAAGTTCTCCTTTAAAGAAGGAATCATCATCAGACTCCCTTCAGTCCTGCCATCAGAGCCCCCCTTTAAAGCGAGGGTGGTGCTATCACAGACGCCTTTTAAAGAGATCTTGCCATTAGAGACCAATTTTGTGAGGCTGAAACAGTTCATCCCCCTTTATTACTGTTGATTTTGATATAGTGTACAAATTGAACACACTCAACGCCTATCTTTTATAATGGACACCAACTTATGTCCATCTTTGCTTTAAGCAGTACAATTAAGCATGCAGTAACTGGGAGAGGCACCACAAAATATGTCCTGGGAAAGGGAATGCTATCATCACAAGGTCCCAGTCAATGGGGCCAGGACAGTTGGAGTCATTTGATTGGTTGAGGCTGTCAGCAGGATTATGAAAGCTTAACCCTTGCAGTGAAGTCTAGGAACCAATCTGATAATTGGATCTGCTGCAGGACAGAAGCCTTCCCCACAGTTTTACAAGGCGAGTGTGCACCTTATTCTCTCTCCTTGGACTGTTTTCCATTGTTGAGGAATCCTGACAGTGAGAAACCTATTGTCCAGGATTGCCCTGGAGTCTCCGGGAACTAAAGACTAATCTCCAGTACACTACTGTGAGCAACACTCAGGAGAAAAATCATAGGGGCCCAAAAAATTGTTTAAAAAAAATTTTCTTTCAACACTTTTGTTTATTAGTTATTAACATATTGGACGGAGGGTGGAGAGGGGTGGGGAAATGGCTGTTTGGTTGATTCTTGACTGTCCATCAATCAGGTTCGCTTTCCAATTGGTCATGGGAAGGTGAGGATGGACATGTTGAACGACCAATGGCTGGGGGGTGGGGGGGGGGGTCATGTGATGAAACCTCCATGAATGCGTCCAACCAGAGTTGCCGACCCATGTGAGGTGTAATGTGTCAGCAGTCCTCGGGCGCATATGAATGTATTATAAAGACATCAAATCACATTATACTTTTACAGAGGGAGTCACGTGTTTGGAAACGCCTTTTGTTCCTCCTTTTGTTTCCTCTGTCTATCCATTCTCTCACGGTGGGGGAGAGGAAAATTTCAGAGGCCCCAACGGCCTTGCTGTATCATGCCCAAACAACCATTCCTCAAGCACAGCCTTGATGATGACAGTAAACTATTTCACCATAATAGGCATCACCACTCAACACAATCTTGTTCTTGTCCAATGTCAATACACAAACACACTTTCCAATGGATAGCTTGGCTGATTACTTTCCCCTCTCCCTACCACAAAGGCACTGAGGTGAATTGTAGCCTTCCTTACCCTTCCCTTCCCTGAGATCAGCAGGGGTAAGTACACACCAGGCAGGCATTTACACACTAATACTTATTGTTTTAAAGTACTAATGCCAACTATATATTGACCTGAGAACTGATCCCAAACCGCACACTGGACATGCATGCTACACAGCTAATCTCTTTCTCTAGAATTAACGGAGTACATAGAAATTCCCAGAGTTGGGCTGGATTAACTGATCCTGAAGGGATGGTAGCAGGGGCACTACAATTAGCTTCAGTACTGCAACATAGAAGCAGGAGGAGGCCATTCAGCCCCTCGAGCCTGTTCCACAATTCAATTAGATTTGTATCTCAACTCCATCTACCCGCCTTGGTTCCGTAACCCTTAAAACCCTTGCCTAACAAAAATTATCAATCTCAGTTTTGAAATTTTCCTGACATCACCCCTGAATTGCCTAACTCTAATTTGAAGGTTACAGCCCTTGTTCTGGACTCTTTCCCCCTCCCACCTATCCCCCCCCCCCCCCCAAACCAAAGGAAATAGTTTCTATCTACTTTTCAACTCCTTTAATCATCTTGAACACTTCAATTAGATCACCCCTTCCTTCTGTCATGTATGTATGCTTGGGGTTACTAGCCACCAGGTGGCGCCACTGTCGGAGGTCATTGGGCAGTATGCACATGTGTGCGGCCCAGGTATAAAAGGCAAGCCATCATGTAATGTGATCACTCTGGGCCCTAATAAAGCAGAGCCAGATTTGTACCTGTGTTAGTATCCAGTCTATTACATAACATTTGGCGACGAGGTAACTTAAGAACTTTCGCGTGCAAAAATGAGCACAATTGGAATTCTGGAGAGATTCGTGGAGGGAGAGGACTGGGCAGATTTTGTAGCTCACCTGGACCAGTACTTCGTGGCCAACAAAATGGAGGAACCCACTGACTCAGTTAGGTGCAGGGTGGTCTTCCTCACGGTTTGCGGTCCAAAAATCTATGGACTCATAAAGAATCTTCTCTCTCCTGCAAGTCCAATGGACAAGGACTATGGGGAATTGTGTGCTCTGGTATGTGACCATCTCAAACCAGAAGAAGGCTTCTTCATCTCACGATATCGATTCTACACGCACGTTCGTTCTGAGGGCCAGGATGTGTCGGAATTCGTTGCTGACCTAAGACATCTAGCTGTGGACGGTGTAAGTTCGAAAACGCATTGGGAGACATGCTGCGGGACTTCTTTGTAATCGGTATCAATCACGACATGATCCTGCGTAAGCTACTGGCGACGGAGATGCTGGATTTGAGCAAGGCCATCACAATTGCCCAGGTTTGCATGATGACGGACAAAAGCTTAAAGCCGATATCATCGAAAAATCTGAACTCGGCAAGTACTGTAAACAAGATTTATCGTCGTTAGGCAAAGCTGCATATGGCAGGGCCTACTCGACTGCGTATGTGAAACCTGTGGCTGCCCAAAGTTGCCAATAGGAATTAATCCGATTTCACCATGTTGGCATTGTGGGGGCAATCATCGGCCTCATCAGTGTCAGTTTAAACAGTACATTTGTAAAGGCAGTTCGAGACTGGGGCATCTCCAGCGCATGTGTCCGCAACTGAGCAAACGTGCTGCGATACACCACGTGGAGGATGATGACCTGTATAGCGAGGATCCGGATATGTAATGCGAGATACCAGAGGAGGGCGTGTATAGAATGTGTTCATTCCTAACAAAGAGCCAACCGATAATGATTAATGTGAAATTTAACAGTGTGCCGGTACCGATGTAATTGGACATGGGTGTGAGTCAATCAATAATGAGCCAGAAGACATTCGGCAAGCTGTGGGATACTAAGGCTGTGAAGCTTAAGCTGAGTCCAGTCAATGCCAAGTTGCATACGTACACTAAAGAACTCATAACTGTGATTGGCAGTGCAATAGTCAAGGTGTCATATGACAGTGCGGTTCATGATTTACTGTTATGGATTGTTCCAAGCAATGGTCCAATGCTGTTCGGCAGGAATTGGCTCGAAAAAAATCAAATGGAATTGGAATGATATCAAAGCGTGTCGTCTGAGGATGATACTCCATGTGCTCAAGTGCTGAGCAAGTTCCCCTCACTGTTTGAACCAGGCATCAGCAATTTCACGGGAGCCAAGGTACAGATCCACGTGAACTCTGATGCAAGACCTGTCCATCATTAAGCTCGGGCGGTTCCGTACATGATGAGGGAGAAGGTCAAAATCGAACTGGACAGACTCCAGCATGAAGGGGTCATATCACCGGTCGAATTTAATGAATGGGCCAGCCCCATTGTTCCTGTGTTGAAGAGTGATGGCACTGTCAGGATTTGTGGAGACTACAAGGTTACGATCAACTGAGTTTCGAAACAGGATCTATACCTCTTACCGAAGGCTGATGACCTGTTTGCAACACTAGCCGGGGGGGAAGTCGTTCACTAAACTGGATCTGACATCAGCCTACATGACACAGGAGCTGGTCAAGACGTCGAAGAAACTTGCGTGCATCAACACTCAAAGGACTGTTTATCTATAACAGGTGTCCTTTCGGAATTCGCTCGGCTGCAGCCATATTTCAGAGGAACATGGAGAGTCTACTGAAGTCCGTCCCTAGAATCGTCGTGTTCCAAGATGACATCCTGATCACAAGTCGTGACACCGCTGAATAACCTGGAAGAGGTTCTACATCGTCTGGACAAAGTGGGACTCAGACTGAAACGTTCGAAGCGCATCTTCATGGCACCGGAAGTCGAATTCCTGGGGAGGAAAATTGCTGTTGACGTCATCAGGCCTACGGACTCTGAAACCAAGGCCATCAAAAATGCACCCAAGCCTCCGAATGTGATGGAGCTGCATTCGTTCCTTGGTCTACTCAACAACTTTGGTAATTTTCTACCTAGATTGAGCACTTCATTAGAGCCATCGAACAATGCTGCTAAGAAAAGGCGACA
Organism: Pristiophorus japonicus; assembly: GCF_044704955.1. NCBI lineage: Eukaryota > Metazoa > Chordata > Chondrichthyes > Pristiophoridae > Pristiophorus > Pristiophorus japonicus. The sequence goes on along the minus strand of NC_091990.1, from coordinate 20,778,957 downwards.
ACTGGGTTTGGAGTGCGTCTCAAAATAGAGCTTTTGAGAAAGCTACTAATCTGCTTTGCTCTAACAAGCTGCTGGTACATTCTGATCCGTGTAAGCGTCTAGTACTGGCTTGTAATGTTTCGTCATATGGAGTTGGTTGCGTGCTCCAACAAGCTAATGAGTCGGGTAAACCACAACCTGTTACATATGCTTCTAAAAGTTTGTCTAAGGCGGAAAGAACCTACAGCATGGTAGAAAAAGAAACACTAGCTTGTGTGTATGGGGTTAAAAAGATGCATCAGTACCTGTTTGGTCTTCGGTTTGAACTGGAAACAGATCACAAGCCACCCATTTCGGAAAACAAAGGTATCAATACCAGTGCATCATCCCTCATCCAGAGGTGGGCGCTGACATTATCTGCCTATGATTGTCATTCACCGTAGACCTGGCACCGAGAATTGTGCCGATGCACTGAGCCGTCTGCCGTTACCCACACCGGAGGTGGAGACACCACAACCTGCAGACCTACTGTTAGTTATGGATGCTTTTGAAAGTGAAGGAACCCCTGTCACGGCTCAACAAGTTAAGACCTGGACCAGCCAGGACCCGATATTATCAGTTGTGAAATGTTGTGTCCTTAGTGGCGATTGGTCTGCCATAGCCAAGCAAATGGGCGATGAGACCAAACCTTACAACCGCCGCAAAGACGAACTATCCATTCAGTCAGACTGTTTACTGTGGGGTAATCGTTTTGTTATGCCTAAGAAAGACAGAGAGAAATTTATACATGATCTACATAGCACTCATCCCGGTATTATCATGATGAAAGCCATTGCCAGGACTCATGTAAGGTGGCCTGGAATTGACTCTGATCTGGAATCATGTGTGCATCAGTGCAACACTTGCATGCAGCTTAGTAAAGCACCAGCGGAATCACCACTGAGTCTGTGGTCGTGGCCATCTAAACCATGGTCCAGGATCCACTTCCTGGAAAGATGTTTTTAGTTGTGTGGATGCATATTCCAAGTGGTTAGAGTGTATAATCATGACATCCAGTATATTAACAGCTACCATTGAGAGCCTTTGTGTCATGTTTGCCACTCATGCTCTGCCCGACATCATTGTAAGCGACAACGGACTTTGCTTCACTAGTCTGGAGTTTCAAGAGTTCATGAAACTCAATGGTATCGAACATGAGGTCAGCACCATTCAAACCCACATCTAATGGTCAAGCAGAGCATGCTGTCCAAGCCATCAAGCAGAGTATGAAATGTGTAACACTGCAGACTCGCTTGTCATGCATATTGCTTAGTTACAGGACAAGACCCCACACGCTTACCGGGGTCCCCCCTGCTGAACGATTGATGGAGAGGTCTCGTGACCAAGTTCTCTCTCTGACTCGAACGATCATGTTGAATACAGACGTCAAAGTCAGCAGTGGTATCATGATCGTGCTGCTATGTCACGCGACATTTCTATTAACGATCCTGTGTATGTAAATTATGGTCAAGGTCCCAAGTGGATCGCCGGTACTGTTACGGCCAAGGAGGATAACAGAGAATTTATCGTCAAGCTCAAGAATGGGCAAACATGCAGGAAACATGTTGATCAGATAAAGTTGTGGCACACGGATGAACCGGAACAGTCTTAGAAAGACACAATCAGTGACCGACCAACCAACCTACCCTCAGTTATCAGAAGACTCCACTGTCATCAATGAATCTGGACTTTCAATTCCTGACATGGTCATTGCCACTCCCATCAGATTGGCTACCCAGCCCCCAGTCATAACAGATTCTGAACGCTCGCCCAAGGCTGGAGTTGAACTGAGACGATCAACTCGGGATCGGAAAGCCCCGGACTGCCTCAATTTGTAAAAAGACTGTTACTAATATCTTAAAGGGGGATATTGTCATGTATGTATGCTTGGAGTTACTAGCCACCAGGTGGCGCCACTGTCGGAGGTCATTTGGCTGTACGCACGTGTGTGCGGCCCATGTATAAAAGGCAAGCCATGATGTAATGTGATCACTTTGGGCCCAATAAAACCAGGTTTGTACCTGTTAGTTTACAGTATTCAGTCTATCGAGTTATTACATACATAACACCTTCTGTACTCAAGGCAATACAAGCCTAGTCTATATAACCTGTCCTCATAATTTAATTCTTTCAGCCCCGGTTATCATTCTGGCAAAATGCCTGGGTTCCCTCTCCTGATAACCTCTGACACATACTGGAGAGTGGCCATGTTTGGACATCGGGAAAGACCGTGTGCGAGCTTATTGTGATAAACTCACACTAAAGTAGTCTCTTAACATTCACTGTCTAGACTCAAACGTGAAGAATGGGCACTCGGGTGAAGTACCAGCAAAAAAAAAGCCCCGATGGAACTAGGCCGAGCAAGTGTTCAGTACAGAAGGGAGCGAACTTGGGGAAAAAAGAAAGACATGACAATATGTCAGCCATGACTCAATAGGTAGCACTTTCACCTCTGAGTCAGGAAGTCGTCCGTCTAAGTTTCACTCCAGAGATTTGAGCACAAAATCTAGGCCAACACTCCCAATACAGTATTGAGGGAGTGCTGCACTGTTAAATGGTGCCGTCTTTCAGATGAGACTTTAAACCAAGGTCCGTCTTGCGTGGACGTAAAAGATCCCACGGCACTATTTCAAAGAAGAGCAGGGGAGCTCTCTCTCTGGTGTCCTGGCCAATAATTATCCCTCAACCAACATGACTAAAACAAATTATCTGGTTATTTATCACATTGCTGTTTGTGGGACCTTGTTGTGTGCCAATTGACTACATTACAACGGTGAATACACTTCAAAGGCATTTCATTGGTTGTAGGGCACTTCGGGACATGTTGAGGTCATTAAAGGCACTATATAAATACAAGTTCTTTCTATCATGTGCACCTTCCTCATTTAGATGCATTCAAGCAGCAGCTCTCGCACATCACTCACCTCCTTCGGAGACAGTATTGAGATATAGTCCAAGTATATTGATTTTGATATTTCCGCAATGGTGGCTTTGTGATCCTCCTGCTTGAGTTCCTCACAAGCCAGCCAGAAGAGAATATTTTCATCACTGTGCTCGCTCTGTAAGAATGCCATTAAAATGTTCCTTCCGGTCGGATTCTTCAGGAGCAGTTCGAAGGACTGGGACCAGGCGGTGACCTCTTCCAGGCTCAGACTCCTGCTGTGAATCAAAAGGGGAGATTCCAGCTATCAGGAAGGTACAAGTTAGGGGAGGGGAAGTGAGGAAAGTCGGACTTTGTTCTCTTTGGCAAAGAAAAGTTCTCAGTCTTGCAAAAGGGAAGTGGTAACATTTATCTATGAGCAATGCTCACGATGGCAAAGAGATTAAATAATGTGGGATATGAGTCAAACATTGGGGAACCGAAGAGTAAGAAGATATTAAAAAAACAAAATACCGCAGATGCTGAAAATCTGATATAAAGAAAGCGCTGGAAACACTCAGCAGGTCAGGCAGCATCTGGGGCGAGCTAAATGGAGGGTTAATGTTTCTGGTTGATAACCTTTCATCAGAAATCTGTGAAATGTTAACCCTACATTTCTGTCCCCACAGATACCTCCTGACCCGCAGTGCTTCTAGCATTTCCTATGAGTAAAAAGGATTTTTAATCTTCCCCCCCCCTCCCCCAAAAGGGTATTCGTTGCGGAATAAATTACTCCAAGGGGGTTTGAGGCAGATCGTACAAGAGGCTCGAGGAAATTAGATGAACTTTGAGAGAAAAAATGCTTTTCGAAGTTAGAACGGGGTTTGATAAAATTAATCGGTAGAAACTATTTCCGTTGGTCAGTGAGTGGGTAACTCGAGGGCAGACATTTCAGATCCTGGGAGAAGGTAGGAGAAATTTCTTACACAGAGGGATGTTGGGATATGGAGTGTCCTACCAGAAACAATGGTGGGACCAGAAACCAATGGATAAATATTTGAAAAAAGATAAAATTAAAAGGGAATGAGCAAGGGCAGGAGAATGGGACTACATGGATAGCTCTTTCAAAGGGCTAGCATAGCCATGATGGGCCAAATGGGGAAAGGGCTTGAGGGTGCCACTAAATGGATAGCTCTTTCAGAGCGCCAGCAAAGCATGATGGGCCGAATGGCCTCCTATGTTGCAAAATTCCATGATTCTAGAAGGATTGAGCAAGAATGGGAGTAGCTGGGGTTGATCTTTAAACAAGACAGATGTTTTTTCTAAAGATCTTAGTCTGCTCCTAAATAGTCACATGCATATTGTTCATTTCCTCTCAAGTTGCGTGTTGCAAAATTTGGTTCTGGATTCTGAGATACACTTCTCTGATATCAACAACTGAGTTCTAGAAAGAATGTGCCTTTATTGCAAGGGGGATAGAGTATAAAAGCAGAGAAGTCCTGCTACAACTGTACAGGGTATTGGTGAGGCCACACCTGGAGTACTGCGTACAGTTTTGGTCTCCGTATTTAAGGAAGGTGATACTTGCACTGGAGGCTGTTTTGAGAAGGTTCACTAGGTTGATTCCGGAGATGAGAGGGTTGACTTATGAAGATAGGTTGAGTAGGTTGGGCCTGTACTCATTGCAGTTCAGAAGAATGAGAGGTGATCTTATTGAGACTTATAAGATAATGAGGGGCTCGACAAGGTGGATGCAGAGAGAATATTTCCACTCGTGGGGGAAACTAAAACTAGGAGACATAGTCTTAGAATAAGGGGCCGCCCATTTAAAACTGAGATGGGGAGGAATTTCTTCTCTGAGAGTTGTAAATCTATGGAATTCCCAGAGAGCCGTAGAGGCTGGGTCATTGAATATATTTAAGGCGGAGATAGTCAGATCTTTGAGCGATAAGGGAGTCAAGGGATATGGGGAGCGGGCGAGGAAGTGGAGCTGAGTCCATGATCAGATCAGCCATGATATTGAATGGCGGAGCAGGCTCGAGGAGCCAAATGGCCTACTCCTGCTCCTATTTATGTTCTTAACTGTTTCCCTGATTAAATAGAATTTTTTACCACAGAAACAGGCCATTCAGCCCAACTTGTCTATACCGATGTTTATGCTTCACATGAGCCTCCTCCCTCCCTACTTCATCTCACCCTATCAGCATAACCTTCTGCAGTATTCCTTTCTCTCTCATGCACTTATTTAGCTTCCCCATAATGGCATCCATGCTATTCACCTCAACTATTCCTTGTGGTAGCGAGTTCCACATTCTAACCACTCTCTGCATAAAGACGTTTCTCCTGAATTCCCTATTGTATTTATTAATTACTATCTTTTATATTTAAGGTCCCTAGTTTTGGTTTCTCCCACAAATGGAAACATCTTCTCTACGTCTACCCTACGGAACCGATCCATAATTTTTAAGACCTTTATCAGGTCACCCCTCAGCATTCTCTTTTCTAGAGAAAAGAGCCCCAGCCTGTTCAGTCTTTCCTGATAGTTACAGGTTCTTCAATCAACCTCAATGCTAATAAAACAACTTTACTTGCCCACGAATTATTGCAGCTGTTAAGTGCCACCTTTATTTAAAAATGAATATGTTTTTTGTTATTTTACAGAGACCTGCGGTGCCATTAAATAGCTCTTCGTGGCACCAGTGTACTTGTAGCACTCTCTGATCTCAGTATTACTGCAGAGTGATGGTGAGGAGTGCTGCAGCAAAGCCAGAATCCAGTTCCAGTTGTTTCAACAAGGGTTGGTGCTGGAGGTGCCGATTCCCTTATTGGTAAACGGTCGGTAGAATGGTCCATACCCCTAGGGTCAACCCATCTTTGTGCGGCTCCATTCCCAGGCCACGGGAGCCATCCCTACTTTGCCATATTTCCCATGATTCACAATCCCCCCCCACACTCTGCTCTAACCATTTACACATCCTATGTTTTATACTGTCCCAATGCCACTCCTGTTTGCCTTGCACAATCATTCCTTTAACACAGGAACAGGAGTAGGCCATTCAGCCCCTCGAGCCTGTTCTACCTAATAGACGTTTAATCACTCCCGCTCTCCACCCTATCACAGACCTTCCCTTTAGTTCTTTCCCCCACTCCCTCCCGCCACCTTTTCCCTGCCTCTGACTTTGCTTAAAGGATGTTAATCTCTAATATCTTCCAGTCGTTGACCTGAAATGTTAACTCTGTTTCTCTCTCCACAGAAGCTGCCTGACCTGCTGAGTTCATTAGACTAAACCAGACAGGTGGTTTTTCCAAGATTGAACAGGCCGGGGCTATCTGTAGAAAAGAAAACGCTGTCGATTGACCTAGAGGTCTTTAAAATGATGAAAGGTTTAATAAAGTTGATGTAGGGAAGATGTTTCCACTTGCAGGGGATAACAAAACTAGGGGCCATAAATTTAAGCTAATCACTAATAAATCCATGGGGAATTCAGGAGAAACTTCTTTACCAAGAGAATGGTTAGAATATGGAAATTGCTACCATAGGGTATGGTGAATAGCATAGATGTATTTAAGGGGAAGCTGGATAAAAATGAGGGAAAAGGAATAGAAGGATATGCTGATGGGGTGAGATGAAAAGGGGCGAGAGGAGCCGCATGTGGAGCCTAAACACTGGCATAGCCTGCTTCTGTGCTGTAAACTTCCTCCTTTATTCCTGTGGTGTTAATTTTGAGTCTGGACCCCCTTGTAACCAATGAGTGGGAATAATCTTTCACTGTGTGTTCCCTCAAAACCTTTCAAAATATTCATAAACCTCGCCCCCCCCCACCGCCCTTCACCTCCTCTGCCTCAGTGGAGGAACACCCTGTTCCTGTGTAACAGTCTTGTCTATTATGTAGACCAGATGCCAGTTTGTATTTTATGCAGCTTCCCTATTGATGGTCGTGGATAATGTATTCATATTTCAGCAATAGGATTTTTCCAGGCCCTCAAGCAGATTGATTCTTCCCACATGGCAACACCTTTATCTAGAGTAACTGTTAGTTGAGGGAGGAATATTGGCCAGGACACTGGGAGAATTGTCGATGCTCCTTCCAATAGTGTCACGTGGGATCTTTCACATTTACTTGTGGGGTATCAGTTTCAGCTCTCCTCCTTGGGCAACAGCTCTAACATTGCAGCGCTTACTCAGCACCGCATTGAAGTTAAGTTACGTGCTGAAGTCCTGGAGTGGGGGGACTTGATACTGACTCAGGGCCAAGAGTGCTACCAACTGAGCCATAACTAGCCCTCAATGAAATATGTGCCAATATATAGAAGGACCAAAAATTGTGTTGGTAATGTGTGCACCTGTGAGTATGCTCACAGGTTGGTTGAGTTGTGAGTGGCTTGGCCACTCGCGTAATGTTCATAAGACTCAATAAAACCCCAGCGAGTTGGGTTCAGGGTGTCCATGATGAGGCAGCTGGTTGTGAGCCTGGTGGATGAACTGGTAATGTATAGGGTGATAAATCGTTGTTAATAAACCAACTGGTTCTTAATAGCAATGTGTTGCTATGAATTCCTAAGCAAGAACCCTTGAAGCAAATACATTACAGTGTTCAAATTGAAAAGACATCATAGTCTCGGGAGGGAATTCTTCACCTTTCTTCATGTTTCTGAAGACTTTCCAGCTGGGAAATGATGGATGCACTTCTGCTGCAATCATCTTTATCCTCGTTCCTGACGCTTAGACTGGAAAGTAAAGAAGTTTATTTTACTGAGCATAATGTCAACTCGAGACATAATCTTATTTCCCACTCCACCCTCTCGCTATCTTGCTCAGTTATTTCCTTATTCAACAACAACTTGCATTTATATCGCACCTTTAATGTAGTAAAACGTCCATAGGTATTGCATAGGAGTGTTATCAAACACAATTTGATGTCTCGGTTGTGTGTTCAAGTCTCTGGAGTGGCATTTAGGGGCTCTTTGCCATATAAGGAAATATTAGGACAGGCGACCAAAAGCTTGGTCAAAGAGGTGGGTTTTAAGGAGCATCTTAAAGGAGGAGAGAGGCGGAGAGGTTCATGGAAGGAATTCCAGAGCTAAGGGCTCAAGACAGCTGAAGGCACAGCCGCCAGTGGTGCAGTGATGAAAATTGGGAATGGGCTAGAGGCCAGAGTTGGAGGAATGCAGAAGTCTCGTCGGTGGTTGCCTCGTTTGATGTCACTTTTCTCCAAGTTATGAAGTGTCACTTTGCGATACCTGTCACTAATGAACCCAGTGCCATGTTCAGTTGGCTGTGACCTTCAAAAATGATGGTAACGGGGCCACAGCTTTCTACACAAACTACTTGACAGACCTGATTGAGAAAACTCCTCCACATTCCTACATCCCCAAGATACAGAGGCCTCAATATTTCCCTTGTGCAATATTTTCTATAAATGTGCTTCCAAAGTGTCAACAGATCCATTAAGACTTATGCATAGAGGAAAATACCAGGTCGTGTTTTGTGAAAGTGCTGACTCACGGTGGGGTATGGTTCAACAGACATCATATCCTTTGGGTACAGGCCACTCTACAGCAAAAAAGTAGCCATGTGTGAGTATAGCTAGAAATTGCCATGGGGCTACTTCACTGTAGCGGGAGGAGGTGGGAAGGATCACAGCCAAATCCAACCCTATCCTTACCCGATGTTGGCATGTTTATACTTTCCGGGAGGGGTTACTTGCTGATTACCTCTCCCCCACCCCAGCTCACGTGTGCTGAGGGCAATTGCACCAACCCAACTGCTGCCTTAGCACAGGCCAGCAATCAAACCTGGGGCCTTTGACTGTGAATTGCTCAATGCTTTTGTCCACTAGGCCATCGGGACAGCTCTCTTAAGAAAGAAAGATCTTGCATTTATATAGCAAATTTCACAACCTCAGCAAGTCCCAAAGCACTTTACAGCCAGTGAAGTACCCTTGCAAAGTGCAGTCACTGTTGTAATGTTGGAAATGTGGCTGCCAATTTGCACACAGCAAGCTCCCACAAACAGCCATGAGAGAAATTACCAGATAATCTGCTTTAGGTGTTGGTTAAGGGATAAATAGTGGCCAAGACACCAAGGAGAACTCCCCTGCTCTTATAGTGGCTGTGAGATCTTTTACATCCACTTGAGAGAGGGCAGACGTGGTTAAATGTCTCATCTGAAAGGCGACACCTCTGACAGTGCTGCACTCCCTCAGTACTGGTACTGGGAGTGTCAGCCTAGATTTTTCTGCTCAAGTGTCCGGAGTGGGACTGAGGGGCTCTTTAACATCTGGCACATGTAAATATCTCCTGACTTTTTTTTACAAAAGTGTATTTCTGTTACAATTTGTGTCTGTACCAGGAGCAGCAGCAGCACCAGCAGAAGCAGCAGGTGTTGGGACGTCTCCTGCACAAGCGCGGGGACCTGGAACCATTGTCCGCCCGTGACATCCGTCTTCTCACTTGTACGCGATCAGAAGCCATAACCTGGAAAAGACAAGACAAGACAAAGGAGGTTTGCTACCTTGCAGGCAGTGGTAACTCATGGTAAACTACACTTGGTACCAAAGTTGTGGTAATAACCCACATTTTCTCGAGTTTAATGAGTGCCTCAAAGCAGCAGCAGTTTAAATACTTCTACGGTGTTCCTAGTGAATTTGCACAAAGAGAGAGACCCATCCTATATTTTTTCAGTCCCGAACCTGAGTGAAGTGCTGGCTCTTTCTAGAGTACGATTCGATGAGGTCTGTTTCCCTCTGGTAACTCTCCCAGCTAGCCGTCCTCCATGAACAGTGAGTGTTGGCAGGCTATCCGACCACAGGAAGATGGGGGTGGGGTTCATCTCTGCAGAGCTTTATGCAACATTCACAAAAGCACACTTTCTAGTAGGCACCATTGAAAGGGGGTCAAAACTAAGAACCTTGACTGGCTTTTTTCCTCACCAGTTGGAGTTGAGATGAGCTAACTCAGCATATAGCTTGGGATCCTCTCAGTTTTGTGCCTCAGCACCATGTCAGGCTGTGCATTTATCCACTGAACCATCGGCAGGCATTAGCCTGTCTGAAGCAAAACAGAGAAGCCGTCGGTGTGATAGATTGGTCTGGCACTGTACCTCTTGCTACCTCCCAATGAAGTCTCACTCCACTTCTCTTCAGAGCCAGTTCGGGGCTCGACATCTGGTTTATACTTTGTGGGTTTAATGCCAGTTCAAAGCCAGAGTCGCTTCGCATTGACACTAAACTTATAGTTGAATACAGTGACCCTATTTGTCCATGGAATGTGGAATATTGCATTGGAAGACCTTAAAAAAAATCAATCACATACATATATCATCACGAGGAGTTTGATCGAGTAGATAGGGGAAAACTGTTTCCATTGGCAGGTAGGTCAGTAATCAGAGGATACAAATTTAAGGTAATTGACAAAAGAACCAGAGAGATGAGATGAGGGGAATTTTTGTTTTACGCAGTGAGTTGTTGTGATCTGGAATGCACTGCCTGAAAGGGCGGTGGAAGCAGATTCAATAGTAACTTTCAAAAAGGAATTGGATAAATACTTGAAAAGGAAAAATTTGCCAAATATGGGGAAAGAGCAGGGGAAGTGGGACTGATTGGATAGCTCTTTCAAAGAGCTGGCACAGACATGATGGGCCAAACGGCCGCCTTCTGTGCTCTATGATTCTATGATCATGAAGAAACAAAGCAGGAAAAGTTTTTTTTAATTCATTCTCGGGATGTGGCTGTCGTTGGCAAGGCCAGCATTTATTGCCCATCACTAGTTGCCTTTGAGAAGGTGAAGGTGAGCTGCCTTCTTGAACTGTTGCAGTCCATGTGATGAAGGTGCTCCCACAGAACTGTTAGGTAGGGAGTTACAGGATTTTGACCCAGCGACAATGAAGGAACAACAACAACAACTTGTCTTTATATAGAGCTTTTAATGTAGTGAAACATCCCAAGGTGGTTCACAGGAGTATTATGAGATAACAAATTTAAACCACATAAGGAGAAATTAGGGCAGGTGACCAAAAGCTTGGTCAAAGATGTAGTTTTTAAGAAGTATCTAAAAGGAGGAGGGTGAGGTAGAGAGGCAGAGTGGTGGAGAGGTTTAGGCAGGGAATTCCAGAGCTTAGGGCTAGGCAACAGAAGACACGGCCGCCATTGGCTCAACAATTATAGTCATGGATGCTCGGGAAGGCAGAATTAGAGGAGCGCAGACATCTCGGGCGGGGTGTGGGTGGGTGGTGGGGGGGGGGGGCTGGAAGAGATTTCAGCGATACGGAGGGGCGATGCCATGGAGGGATTTGAAAACGAGGTTGAGAATTTTGAAATCGAGGCGTTGCTTAACCGGGAGTCAGCGAGCACAGGGGTGATGGGTGAATGGGACTTGTTGCTAGTTAAGACACGGGCCATCGAGTTTTGGATCATCTCTAGTTTACGTCGGGTAGAATGTGGGAGGCCAGCCAGGAGTGCATTGGAAAAGTCAAGTCTAGAGATAACAAAGGCATGATTGAGGGCTTCAACAGCAAATGAGCTGAGGCAAGGGCGGAGACGGGCGATGTTACGGAGGTGAAAATAGGCGGTCTTAGTTATGCTGCAGATAGGTGGTCGAAAGCTCATTTCAGGGTCAAATATGACATCAAGGTTGCGAACAGTCTGGTTCAGCATCAGATAGAAATTGGGGAGAGGAATAGAGTCAGTGGCTAGGGAACAGAGCTTGTGGCAGGGACCGACAACAGTGGCTTCGGTCTTTCCAATATTCAATTGGAGTAAATTTCTGCTCATCCAGAACTGGATGTCGGACAAGCAGTCTGACAATTTAGAGACCGATATATGTCCAAGTCAGGATGGTGTGTGAGTCGGAGGGGAACCTAGTGGTGGTGATGTTCCCATGCACCTGCTGCCCTTGCCCTTCTAAATGGTAGAGGTTGCGGGTTGGGGAGGTGCTGTTGAAGAAGCATTGGCGTGTTACTGCAGGGTGATTGCTATATAGAGATTAAGAATCGTATCATTAAGTTTGGATATGTGCACTGCTTGGCTAAAAAACCAGTAACATATTTCAATAAATTAAACATTGAATGCAATAGAATCAGTTTAGCAAGGATAGTACGCAATGAATACAACAACAACTTTCTGCCTTTGCCCCACCATTGGCAGTCGTACCTTCAGCCGTCTAGACCCTCCGTTCTGGAATTCCCTCCCTATACAACAATTCGCATTTAGTTGTAGGACTGGTGAAGAAGAAAATACTCAACTGGTGAAGGACATTGAAGGGCAGTGGACTCTCCTTTTCCAGAGCCGGCTCTTGTCCGAGTGCCGTGTGCGCACGATAAGGCTGTATAGTTCCAGCGGCCTGGTTGGCTGTCTTGACGTCTGATTATTATAGTTGGACAGTCAGAGGTTACAGTCAGCACCACACAGAAAGCTCCTCAACAAATTCAAGCTGAAACACTTCTTCGGATCTGAGGTGAGTTGGTTTGAGAAAAGCGATTGAATTATTCCCAAATTAATGTCTACAACAGTCTTGAATGGGATGACTAGATTGTAAAGCAACTTAAAGTCTTCCCTTTCCTTGTTGTACACAGCTTGATGTTTTGTGAAACTACTTGTTGCATATTCATAAAAGTTTACCCAACAGGAAATGTTACAGTGCAATGTAGTTTAACCAACTACCTGCAGGATATTGCACAGATCACATTCATACTCTTTGTGCAAAATTTGCAATAACTTTCCCATGAGCAAGCGTATTCTCTTGGCACTGTAACCAATTTTTGACAAGCTCTGAATGCTTGTTTAAAATTGCCAATTCATTTTTCAAACTTGTGGAGAATTCCACCAAAACAGCAAGGAATAACAATAACAATCATTTGCATTTATGTAGCGCCTTTAAAGTAGTAAAATGTCCCAAGGCACTTTACAGGAACATTATCAAATAAAATTTGACACCGAGCCACATAAGGAGATATTGGAACAGGCGACCAAAAGCTTGGTCAAAAAGGTAGATTGAAGGACGTTACAGAGATAGGGAAGGGCGAGGTCATAGAGGGATTTGAAAACAAGATTGAGAATTTTAAAATCGAGGTGCTGCTTAACTGGGAGCAAATATAAGTCAGCGAGCACAGGAGAGATGGGTGAACGGGACTTGGTACTTAAGGAAGGATATATGTGCATTGGAGGCTGTTCAGAGAAGGTTTACTAGGTTGATTCCAGAGATGAGGGGGTTGACTTATGAAGATAGGTTGAGTAGGTTGGAGTTCAGAAGAATGTGAGGTGATCTTATTAAAACTTATAAGATAATGAGGGGGCTCGACAAGGTGGATGCAGAGAGGATATTTCCACTCATAGGGGAAACTAAAACTAGGGGTCATAGTCTTAGAATAAGGGGGCGTCCATTTAAAACTGAGATGAGGAGAAATTTCTTCTCTCAGAGGGTTGTAAATCTATGGAATTCTCTGCCCCAGAGAGCTGTGGAGCCTGGGTCATTGAATATATTTAAGGTGGAGATATACAGATGTATGAGCGTTAAGGGAGTAAAGGGTTATGGGGAGCAGGCAGGGAAGTGGAGCTAAGTCCATGATCAGATCAGCCATGATCTTATTGAATGGCGGAGCAGGCTTGAGGGGCCAAATGGCCTACTACTGCTCCTATTTCTTATGTTCTTATGTTCTTATGGTACAAGTTAGGACACGGGAAGCGGAGTTTTGAATGAGCTCAAGTTTATAAAGGATGCAAGGTGGGAGGCTGGTCAAGGGAGCATTGGATTCGCCAAGCCTAGCGGTAACAAAGGTATGGACAAGGACTTCAGCAGTAGATGAGCTGAGTTAGGGATATGGTGGTGTAGTGGTTATGTTAATGGACTAGTAATGCATCTGTTGACTCATTCTGCTAAGTGAGGAGAGGTAAAAGCTTTGTCTTCTCCCTTGGACTGATGCTTGTTACAAAGCGTTGGTTCAGAAAGAAAGTCCTGGTCTAATGATCCGGAGACTAAAGTTCAAATCCCATCTTGGCAGCTGGGGAATTTAAATTCAATTAAAAAAATCTCTAATAAAAATCTAAAATTAATAATGGTGACCATGAAACTACTGATTTTCTTTTGCAAAAACCCAACTGGTTCACTAATGTCTTTTAAGGAAGGAAATCTGCCATTCTTACCTGGTCTGGCCTATTTATGACTCCAGACCCACAGCAATGCAGTTGACTGTTAACTGCCCTCTGAAATGGCATAGCAAGCCACTCAGTTGTATTCAAGAAGGCAGCTCACAGTCACCTTCTCAAGGACAATTAGGGATAGGCAATAAATGCTGACCTTGCCAGTGACGTCCACATCCCATAAATGAATTAAAACAATTATCAAAAAGGTCAAGTGCTATAATGGCCTTGTGCAGTCCTTGGCAAAATACACCCTTGTTATTTTAAGTTCAGATGGGTCCTTTCAACCTCCGTTATCATCAAACAAATGGTTTACTTTGCACAAAATTTCTCTCTCCAACTCAGTTCCATGGGGTTGGTGGTTCTCTGGAACTTGCCCAAGTGGCCATTCTTCATAGACCATAACTAATTGCCCTAAGACCATGTTCACTAGATACAATCCAAAGGCACTGCTCACAACTTCCATGAATATACCTGCATGGCATGTATCCCGTATTGTACTGAATTGTACTTGAACTGAAAAGCAAGGAAATGTATCGAACGGAACTGTGTATGGGATTGCTGACCGCAGCTAAATGGACTGAACTGCTTTTGAATGTACTGTAGAAATTTTTATGTGAATAAAGTATATTTTGAAATAAAAAAAACGCACAACCTTCTGACTCAGAGACAAGAGTGATACCGACTGAGCCAAGGCTGACATAGAACCAATGGGCCAGAACACAACATACTGCAATGTAATGCATTCCTGAAATGCAATCTAAAAGTTAGGTCATCCTCCCAGAGGGAATAATCTGAGTGAAATCCCGTTCAGTTCATGTTCCTACTCATCACTTAATCACTGCCCCTGTATCTAGTATTGCAAAGATATCGAAATTACAATGATATTGTACATCATAGTTTTTTTTAAGTGAAACTATTTAAATGACACCCTATATGCTGCATTGTCCCACTGTCTGCAGCCTGCGCCAAGTGTTGCCTGTTTAAAGAATATAAATTGTAAATATTATTGAACTCTGCCGAGCGATATTTTCCCCGCATATCGATGGACGATATAAAACAGATAATTTCAAAAGAGGAGGTCTATCACATCCATACCACAACATTAAATCGGCCAGAGATTCTGGAGCGCAACAAACATGCCTGGAAATGTCACAATGGATCAAAGAGACGTTCCCAAGCACTCGCTCAGTACACAAGGATTAATTAGCGGTACTTACAGTCGCTAAATCATATTTGGACTTGTTGCAGAACTCGCGGGGATCTCCCCCCTCTTATTCGAAATCCACCCTTTTATTTTTCCTCTTTTTTTTGTTATTTGATTGAAGATGTCAGTTTCAGCAGGGGAGACGCATGCGTGGTCATTCCAGCTCTCCTCAGCGAATTTCCCCCCCACTTTCTTTTTTAATCCGCCCGTGTTCCTAGCAGAATTAAAGAAGGGAGGATGTACTTTGGGAGAGTGCCAATTCGGGAGAGGGGGGGGGGGGTGGGAGAAACATGGATTATTGTTGTGGGGAGATGGATTCTCTGAGCGGAATCACTTCTGAGTTACAAACCGTGCTGGGCTGCTGCAGAAGAATTTCTCTCCAGTTTCTGGTTCGGCTCGTCAGGGTCCAACTTTCAATCGGTGCTGTTCATGTCGGGACGCTTCACCTCCTGATACCGCTTGCCTGTGTACCTTACTACACCAGTGATAACCCATTCAAAATAAATGGACTAACACCTGTGTAAATATAGTGCAGATAGGAATGTAGTACAACTATCCTAAACATATGTGCCTGGACTTCCCTGATGCAAGTCCTGTCTTACTTTGTTTGGCACTAATGAAGTTTTGGATTTTGTTGTGATTTGAAATTCTGGTCCTTCTTTTCAAATCCATCCATGGCTTTAAGAAAGGATATATTTGCATTGGAGGCTGTTTCGAGAAAGTGCCGCAGTACAGCGGGACCTGGGGGTACTTGTGCATGAAACACAAAAGGATAGTATGCAGGTACAGCAAGTGATCAGGAAGGCCAAATGGTACCTTGGCCTTTATTGCAAAGGGAATGGAGTATAAAAGCAGGGAAGTCTTGCTACAGCGATACAAGGTTTTGGTGAGACCACACCTGGAATACTGCATGCAGTTTTGGTTTCCATATTTACAAAAGGATATATTTGCTTTGGAGGCAGTTCAGAGAAGGTTCACTAGATTGATTCCGGGGATGAGGGGGTTGACTTATGAGGAAAGGTTGAGTAGGTTGGGCATCTACTCATTGGAGTTCAGAAGAATGAGAGGTGATCTTATCAAAACGTATAAGATTATGAGGGGGCTTGACAAGGTGGATGCAAAGAGGATGTTTCCACTGATGGGGGAGACTAGAACTAGAGGGCATGATCTTAGAATAAGGGGACACCCATTTAAAACAGAGATGAGGAGAAATTTCTTCTCTCGGAAGGTTGTAAATCTGTGGAATTCGCTGCCTCAGAGAGCTGTGGAAGCTGGGACATTGAATAAATTAAAGACAGAACTAGACAGTTTCTTAAACGATAAGGAGATAAGGGGGTTATGTGGCGCGGGCGGGGAAGTGGAGCTGAGTCCATGATCAGATCAGCCATGATCTTATTGAATGGCGGAGCAGGCTCGAGGGGCTGTATGGCCTACTCCTGTTCCTATTTCTTATGTTCTTATGTTCACAAGGTTGATTCCGGAGATGAGGGGGTTGACTTATGAAGATAGGTTGGGTCTATACTCATTGGAGTTCAGAAGAATGAGGGGTGATCTTATTGAAACATATAAGATAATGAGAGGGCTTGACAAGATGGATGCAGAGAGTATATTTCCACTCATGGGGGAAACTAAAACTAGGGTCATAGTCTCAGAAGATGAGATGAGGAGGAATTTCTTCTCTCAGAGGGTTGTAAATCAGTGGAATTCACTGCCCCAGAGAGCTCTGGATGCTGGGTCATTGAATATATTTAAGGCGGAGATAGACTTATTTTTGAGTGATAAGGGAATAAAGGGTTATGGGGAGCAGGCAGGGAAATGGAACCGAGTCCATGATCTGATTAAATGGCGGAGTAGGCTTGAGGGGCCAAATGGCCTACTCCTGCTCCTATTTCTAGTGTTCTTGTGTTCTTCACCCCTCCCTATCCCTGCAACACCCTACCAGCCCCACTGTTCACCCTCCCCTTCAGTACTCGCTATTCCTCTGATTCCAGCCATTTGCGCATTACTTCCCTCACTTTAACCTAACAGTGATGGAGTTGCCTTCAGCTGCCGAGGTTCCATGGTCTGCAATTTCCTTCCTAAACTCCTCCCTCACTGTCAGCTGTTGTTCTGGGGGGTGGGGGGAGAAAAGCATGGATTATTGTTGTGGGAAGATGCATTCGCTAAGGGTAGCACACTTGCCTCTGAGTCAGAAGGTTGTGGGTTCAAGTCCAACTCCAGGAACTTGAGCACATAAATCTAGGCTGACACTCCAGCGCAGTGCTGTGGGAGCTCTGCATTGTTGGTGGGGCTATCTTTTAGATGAGACATTAAACCGAGGCCCCATCTGCCTTCTCAGGTGGACGTAAAAGATCCCATGGCACTATTTTGAAGACGAGCAGGGGGGTTATCCCCGGTGTCCTGGTCAATATTTACCCCTCAATCAACATAACAAAAATAGATTATCTGGTCATTATCACATTGCTCTTTGTGGGAACTTGCTGTGCACAAATTGGCTGCCATGTTTCTCAACATTATAACAGTGACTACATTCCAAAAGGTACTTCTTTGGCTGTAAAGTGCTTTGAGATGTCTGATGGTCGTGAAAGGCGCTATATAAATGTAAGTCTTTCTTTTCTCTTTCCACCTCCATCTCCACTTGCCCTGTCATAAAGCCCACCTCTTTGACCATGCTCTTGGTCCCTCCGCATTCCCCTTCTTTGACTTAACATTTGTCTTCCTCACACCTCTGCGATGTGCCTTGGGACATTTTTCTACATTGAAGGCGCTATATAAATCTAAGTTGTTGTTGGATTGCCATTATATCTGTTACTCACCTCCCCAATTAAATGACCAATGTTAGCTTCCTGCTTCATACAATAAAGTACTTCTGAAGTGTCGTCAGTGTCGTTATTAAAATTTATTTAAAATCCTATTTAAAAAAGGAAGCAGACAAAAAGCAAGAAACTTAGACCAGTTAGCCTAACATCTGTGGTTGGGAAAATGTTGGAGTCCATTATTAAAGAAGCCGTCGCAGGAGATTTGGAAAAGCAAAATTCGGTCAGGCAGAGTCAGCATGGATTTATGAGGGGAAGTCATGTCTGACAAATTTGCTGGAATTCTTTGAGGATGTAACAAACAGGGTGGATAAAGGGGAACCAGTGGATGTGGAGTATTTGGACTTCCAGAAGGCATTTGACAAGGTGCCACATAAAAGGTTACTGCACAAGATAAAAGTTCACGGGGTTGGGGGTAATATATTAGCATGGATAGAGGATTGGCTAACTAACAGAGAACAGAGAGTCAGGATAAATGGTTCATTCTCTGGTTGGCAACGAGTAACTAGTGTGGTGCCGCAGGGATCAGTGCTGGGACCCCAACTATTTACAATCTATATTAACGATTTGGAAGAAGAGACTGAATGTAATGTAGCCAAGTTTGCTGATGATACTAAGGTGGGAGGAAAAGCAATGTGTGAGGAGGACACAAAAAATCTACAAAAGGACATAGACAGGCTAAGTGGGTGGGAAAAAAATTGGCAGATGGAGTATGATGTTGGAAAGTGCGAGGTCATGCAGTTAGGCAGAAAAAAATCAAAGAACAAGTTATTATTTAAATAGAGAAAGATTGCAAAGTGCCGCAGTACAGCGGGACCTGGGGGTACTTGTGCATGAAACACAAAAGGATAGTATACAGGTACAGCAAGTGATCAGGAAGGCCAATGGTATCTTGGCCTTTATTGCTAAGGAGATGGAGTATAAAAGCAGGAAAGTCTTACTATAGCTATATAAGGTATTGGTGAGGCCACACCTGGAATACTGCATGCAGTTTTTGGTTTCCATATTTACGAAAGGATAAACTTGCTTTGGAGGCAGTTCAGAGAAGGTTCACGAGGTTGATTCTGGGGATGAGGGGGTTGACTTATGAGAAAAGGTTGAGTAGGTTGGGCCTCTACTCATTGGAATTCAGAAGAATGAGAGGTGATCTTATCAAAACGTATAAGATTATGAGGGGGCTTGACAATGTGGATGCAGAGAGGATGTTTCCACTGATGGGGGAGACTAGAACTAGAGGGCATGATCTTAGAATAAGGGGCCGCCCATTTAGAACTGAGATGAGGAGGAATTTCTTCTCTGAGAGGGTTGTAAATTTGTGGAATTCGCTGCCTCAGAGAGCTGTGGAAGCTGGGACATTGAATAAATTAAAGACAGAACTAGACAGTTTCTTAAATGATAAGGAGATAAGGGGGTTATGTGGCGCGGGCGGGGAAGTGGAGCTGAGTCCATGATCAGATCAGCCATGATCTTATTGAATGGTGGAGCAGAATCGAGGGGCCGTATGGCCTACTCCTGTTCCTATTCCTTATGTTCTTATGTAGGGAACCTCGGCTGCCAATTTACGCACAGCAAGCTCCCAACAAATAGCAATGAGATAAATGATCAATGAATCTGTTTTTTGGTGGTGTGGGAGGAATCTTGGCCAGGCTGGTGGGAGAACACTCTGCTGTTATACATTAAACACACTCACAAAAACTTTTATTTCTATTTATTGGAAGTTCCTCTCCCCTCCAGTCTCCACCCTTGCTCTTAAAGGTGATGAAAAGTGATTTGCATGTTTATTTCTGGTAACTTTGAGACAATGTATGGACCGAACGGAATCATCATTAAAAGCAGTGGTGGCAGACAGAATAAATGCTGTTTGCATAACGTGACCATGCATTCTGATGTATTCCTTATGGCATTGTGCATTATGATTACATGGTGTTTGTGTGCAGTGATATACCAAGGTTTCCTTTGGTTATGCTCAGATTGGAAGCAATATTGATTTCTGAGTTGAGGCAGTTTGCTTGTTCCTGGTCCATTTTCCTGCTTTTATTTCCAACGTTTGTGGTTTTTGTTATTATCTCTGCAAAGTTCCTAAAGCTGTCTGAAGTCAGATTTCCATCTAGCAGAATGTTCACCTGCTCTTTAGATGTACACTGATGTCCAAAATATAATGATCGCTTACTGGTGTACATCTGCCCGAGTGCCAGAAATTCAGGTCGGGTATTTTGTTTGTCCGATCCTCCAATCTAGAAAGCTAATGAAGTGAAACAGATCACAACCCCTGATGGTCATCAATGGTCACAGTTACTATCACATCACATCTTCCATTGGCAATACCAAAACAAGGCACAAAATCATTTTGGAATGAATAGTGGGAACACATGAACAAAGGAGAGCCCAAATAGTCGTGGTGGGCCGAGCTATACCTAGACTCATAGAATAGTACAGCACAGAAGAAGGCCATTCGGCCCATCGAGTCTGCGCAGGCTCATTCGAAGAACAATCCAGTTAGTCCCACTCCCCAACTCTTTCTCCATATCCCTGCATTTACATAAGAACATAAGAAATAGGAGCAGGAGTTGGCCATTTGGCTCCGCCATTTAATAAGATCATGGCTGATCTGATCTTGGGCTCAGATCCACTTCCCTACCCACTCCCCATAATCCTTCATTCCCTTATTGTTCAAAAAGCTGTCTATCTCCGCCTTAAATATATTCAATGACCCAGCCTCCACAGCTCTCTGGGGCAAAGAATTCCACAGATTTACAACCCTTTGAGAGAAGAAATTCCTCCTCATCTCAGTTCTAAATGGGCGACCCCTTATTCTTAAACTATGCCACCCAGTTCTAGATTCCTCCACGAGTGGAAATATCCTCTCTGCATCTACCCCTCAGTATCTTATATGTTTCAATAAGATCACCTCTCATTCTTCTAAACTCCAATGAATATACGCCCAACCTGCTGAACCTTTCTTCATAAGTCAACCCTTTCATCTCAGGAATCAACCTCGTGAACCTTCTCTGAACAGCCTCCAATGCAAGTATATCCCTCCTTAAATAAGGAGACCAAAACTGTATGCAGTACTCTAAGTGTGGTCTCACCAATACCCTGTACAGTTGTAGTAGGACTTCCCTGCTTTTATACTCCATCCCATTTGCAATAAAGCCCAACATTCCATTTGCCTTCCTGATTACTTGCTTTACCTGCATACCAACTTTTTGTGATTCATGCACAAGGACCCCCAGGTCCTGCTGTACTGCAGCATTTTGTAATCTCCATTTAAATAATAATTTGCTTTTTTATTTTTCTTGCCAAAGTGGATAATCTCACACTTTCCCATATTATACTCCATCTGCCAAATGCTTTCCCACTCACTTAGCCTGTCTATATCCCTTTGCAGATTCTTTGGTCCTCCTCTCAACTTGCTTTCCCACCCATGTTTGTATCATCAGCAAACTTGACTACATTACACTCGGTCCCTTCATCCAAATCATTAATATAGATTATAAATAGTTGAGGCCCCAGCACCGAACCCTCTGGCACCTCACTAGTTACTGTTTCCCTACTGGAAAATGACCCATTTTTCCCGACTCTGTTTTCTGTTAGTTAGCCAATCCTCTATCCATGCTAATATATTACCCTCAACCCCATGAGCTCTTATCTTGTGCAGTAATCTTTAATGTGGCACCTTATCGAATGCCTTCTGGAAATCCAAATACATTACATCTACTGGTTCCCCCTTATCTATCCTGCTCATTACATCCTCAAAGAACTCCAGCAAATGTGTCAAACATGATTTCCCTTTCATAAAACCATGCTGACTCTGCTTGACTGTATTTTGCTTTTCCAAATGTCCTGCTACTGCTTCCTTAATAATGGACTCTAGCATTTTCCCAACAACAGATGTTAGAAACTGGTTTATAGTTCCCTTCTGTTTGTCTCCCTCCTTTTTCAAATAGGGGCGTTACATTTGTGGTTTTTCAATCAGCTGAGAGGTCTCCAGAATCCAGGGGATTTTGGTAGATTGCATCCAATATTTCTGCAGCCACTTCTTTTAAGACTCTAGGATGCAGGCCATCAGGTCCAGGGGACTTGTCCACCTTCAGTCCCATCTTTAGTTTCTTTCTTTCGTTGCTCCTGGGACCTGAATTTAGGCCAGAACAAACCCTTGACTTTCTTTACTGAGTCATGAGTGGTGGAATTTCATTCTGAACACAAAACAGGACATTTGGGCTATGGTTTCTGAGTTCTGCAGTAAACCAGAGCCAGAATTCTGCCCCTTATCTCCTTATGACCTCCTATCGATATACAGTCATTGAGATCAATCTCGCTCACCCTCCACCCTTGGCCTTACTGACATATATTGGCTCCCAATCCCCTAATGCCTCCAATTTAAAATTGTTATCCTGATGTTTAAAACCCTAGATGGCCTCAACCCACCTATATCTCTGTAACTTCCTTCAGCCCTACACATCCTCCCCCAGAATTCTGCATTCCTCCGATCCTGGCCTCTTGTGCATCCCTCCTTGCCTTTGTACCTCCATTGACGGCTGTGCCTTCAGCCATCTAGACCCTACTTCCTGGAATTCCCTCCCTAAACCTCCCCACTTCTCCACCTCCCTCTCCTTCTTTTAGACCCCCCTTCAAACCCGCTGCATTTGATGAGCTAGAGCTCCTCAGCCATACAGTGCAGGGAAGGAGGACGATTTTGTATGGACAGAATGGAATCATCATCAAAAGCATTGGCTCAGACAGAACCAATGCCATTTGCAGGACCTGAGGAATCTAGATGCAAGTCATGAAGAAGATGGTTGACCTGAAAAATGGTACTAAGGTAATTCACAGTACAGCTTTCTATGCCAAGTGCTTATCTCAATAATACACCCACTAAATGGTACAATTTTAAAAGGGGATGCAGGAACAGAGAGAACTGGGAATGTATGTACACAAAATCTTTGAAAATGGCAGGACAAGTTGAGAAGGCTGTCAAGAAAGCGTCTGGGATCTTTGGCTTTAATATTAATATAGGCATAGATTACAAAAGCAAGGAAGTTACAATAAACGTTTATAAAACACTGGTTAGGTTAGGAGTGTTGTGTTGAATTTTGGACACTATATTTTAGGAAGGATGTCAAGGCCTTGGAGAGGGTGCGGAACAGATTTACTAGAATTGTACCAGGGATGAGGAACTTCAGATATGTGGAGAGACTGGAGAAGCTAGGGTTGTTCTCCTTAGAGCAGAGAAGCTTAAGAGGAGACTTGATAGAGGTATTCAAAATCATGAACGGTTTTGATAGAGTTAATAAGGAGAAACTGTTTCCAGTGGCAGAAAGGTCGGTAACCAGACAACACAGATTTAAGGGGATTGGCAAAAGAACCAGAGGCGACATGATGAAACATGTTTTATGCAATGAGTGGTTATGATCTGGAATGCACTACCTGAAATAGTGGTGGAAGCAGATTCAATAGTAACTTTCAAAAGTGAATTGGATCAATACTTAAGGGGAAATATTTACAGGGCTATAAGGAAAGGTCAAGGGAGTGGGACTAATTGGAGAGCTCCTTCTGTGCTGAATCATTCTATTATTCTATATAACTGTACCCTCAGAATCCGTAACACATTTTATTCTAACCCATCAAAAGCTTCATCGAATTCACTGCTGTCCTGGCAGGAAAGAATCAGCCACCAAATGGTAACCAGACCAGGCCATACTGAACCATGGGATAAATACAAGCAGCAACTTATAACCTATAACATGAAAGAGTAAATGCTTGTGGACTACTCGCCTGCTTGTAGAAAACAATAGATCACAATAATCTAGAAGCTTAAGGGGTGATCTAATTGAGGTGTTTAAGATGATGAAAAGAGTTGATAGGGTAGATGGAGAGAAACTATTTCCTCTGGTGGTGAGTCCAGAGCAAGGCAGCATAACCTTAAAATGAGAGCAAGGTCATTCAGTGGTGTCATCAGGAAGCACTTCTTCACACGTGGGGTAGTGGAAATCTGGACCTCTTGCCCCCAAAAATCTGTTGAGGCTGAGGGTCAATTGAAAATTTCAAAGCTGAGATTGACAGATGTTTGTTCGGCAAGGGGATTAAGAGTTACAGAACCAAGGCAGGAAGATGGAGTTAAGATTCAGATAAGCCATAATCTAACTGAATGGCGGAACAGGCTTGAAGGGCTGAATGGCCTTCTTCTCTTCCTATATTCCAAATCAAAAGAAGCAGAACCAAACTGGATGAGGACCTAGGTCCTTGATCCCGTTTGAGGAGACCCTTTGACATCATTGGTTGGGACAGCATCGAAGGAGCATGGGAGGTAGAAACCAGCAACCTCTCCAAGTCTCAGAGCTAATATTATCCTGCCGCCCTACTCACACACTGGTACACAAGCATCGACTCAACTCCTAAAGCACCACACAGTATAGTACAAGGCGAGGTCTGTTTGAAAGTGTTTGACAGGTATCCTTTTTTTAATTCATTCTCAGGATGTGGGCATCGCTGGCAAGGCTGGCATTTATTGCCCATCCCTAGTTGCCTTGACAAGGTGGTGATACAACTGAGTGGCTTGCTAGATCACTTCAGAGAGCAGTTAAGGGTCAACCACATTGCTGTGGGACTGAAGTCACATATAGGCCAGTCGTGAGTTCCACATTCCAACCAATGTCCTTGATCCCGTTTGAGGAGACCCTTTGACATCATTGGTTGGGACAGCATCGAAGGAGCATGGGAGGTAGAAACCAGCAACTTCTCCAGCAACCAGCAAAGAAGTTTCTCCAAAATCTCTTATTGGTTTTATTAGTGAGTATCTTTTATTTAAGTCCTCTAGCTATAATTCCAACTGACTCCTGCTGAAATCCTATAGCCAACCAGCGTGCTTATATTTCCCACAGGGAATTCAATGAGACCAGGTCCCAGGTCCGGGCTTAGACAGTGCACACAACATACCAGCACTGAGTGGAAACTCCTTGGTAAAGCTCACTGACATCACTCATACACCACCCAAAGCTAGGCTAATAGATTTGCTTCACTGTGTTTGGAACTTTGTCTAGAATGTTTTTATTCCTGACAGCGTAGGTGAAGGTCGTTAGTTACCAGTACAGCAAAGGATGATCTTTAATGGGAGTTGAGGCAGTACAGAGAAGAATGTTGCAGAAGGTCACTTTGGCTCAGAACTTTGCTGGAGGGGGGCATCTTGTGGTGTGACTTGTTTGTTCGTTTTTTTTCCCCCTCAGTCATCAGCTCGAATAGCTCTGCGCTGCAAATTGCTCGTAGTATGAGCTGATAATGGTGCCAAGGGCAGCGGGGCATCTAGGACCTCGCTGAACAGCGAGACCAACAATCCATTGCCTTAACCCATGAAGTTTAAGGATTAAGAAAGAAACAGAGGAACAATGGAGAAGGAAATAGGGTGTGTTAGAGTCAAATCAGCACAGAAGGAGAAATAAAGAGAGGGAAAGAAAAATTGGATTCAGTGAAAAAAGGGACAGAAAGGAAAAGTAACATTTTAAAAATATATAAAATTTTAATAAACCTCTAACAACAATTTACAAGCTGCAGGAATGAGTCTCCACAGCTTCAATTGTTCCCGTTCTGGGCTGGAGGCTGAGTGACATTGCAAGAACTTAAATCATGTCATTGTGGTGTCAGCTGTGGCTCAGTGGGTAGCACAATTGCCTCCAAGTTGAGAAGGTTGTGGGTTCAAGTCGCACTCCAGGACCTTGAGCATATAAATCTAGGCTGACATTCTAGTGCAGTACTGAGGGAGCGCCTCACTGTTGGAGGTGTCGTCTTTTGGATGAGACGTTAAACCGAGTCCACGTCTGCCCTCTCAAAAGAATGTAAAAGATGCCATGGCACTATTTCGAAGAAGAGCAGGGTGTTATCCCTGGAGTCCATGTGGGCAGGAGGGTTGCCCTGACATTCCTGACTGCATAAACTGCGCTTAATTGCTGTCATTGCTTTCTATCTCCTGCCCTGCTTCAACTCTACTGCCCCCTTCATGTAGGTGAGATTAGTGCATCGCATGTACAATTCATGAAGGTAACAATCTTGTGAGCTCCCTCTTTTAACAAGTGGAAGTTGCTGAGTTAACAAACAGAACAAAACAGACACACGTTCTACCTGCTATAGCCAGCTCAAAGATGTTCCAGCAATTTGGAGATAGGTGGGAAGCAGTGCTGCAAAAAGGCGGCCTATCATTACAGTGGACTCGGTGGGTAACACTCTCACCTCTGAGTCAGAAGGTTGTGGATTCAAACCCCACGCCAGAGAATCGAGCACAAAATCTAGGCTGACACTCCAGTGCAGTACAGAGGGAGTGCTGGACTGTCAGAGGTGCCGTCTTTTGGACTGGACGTTAAATCAAGGCCCCGTCTGCCTACTCAGGAGGACATAAAAGATCCCATGGCTACTATTTCAAAGAAGAGCATGGAAGTTACCCTTGGAGTCCTGGCCAATATTTATCCCTCAACCATCATCATTAAAACAGATGATCTGATCATTATCAGACTTCTGTTTGTGGGATCTTGCTTTGTGCAAATTGGTTGCTGTGTTTCCTATATCACAACAATGACTGCACTTCATTGGTTGTGAAGCGCTTTGGGATATCATGAAAGATGCTATATAAATGCAAATATTCCTTTTCGTTCTTGCTTTCAGGGCAACTAGGGATGGACAATAAATGCTTGCCTAGTGACATCCACATCCTGTGAATGAATTAAATTTAAAATATCACATACATTGATGGACATTCCCTGAATGGGTCCCTCTGTTGCAGAGTTAACATTCATTGCATTCTGCCAACTGCTCTTTCCAGTGGATTGTCTTCAAATTTTGTTGTTCCATCTCTGGACCAGAGGGTTGCACTGTTGGGATAGTTAAGGAGCTCAGAATTGCTACTGGCTTATGGTAGGTTTTTCTTACTCAAAGGATCAAATATTTTCAATGGATAAAAGAAAGAAAGACTTAAATTTATATAGCACTCACACAGATACACACTCCCACAGACACAAAGACACACACTCCGACAGACACACACTCCCAGACACATGGATACACACACTCATAGACACACAGGTACACACTCCCACAGACACACATTCACACTGACACACACTCCCACAGAAACAAAATCGAGGAAGACTTGCTTCCACTCTAAAAGTGAGTTCTTAGATGACTGAATAGTCCAATACGGGAATTACAGTCTCTGTCACAGGTGGGACAGACAGTGGTTGAAGGAAAGGGTGGATGGGAAGACTGGTTTGCCGCACGCTCCTTCTGCTGTCTGCGCTTGCTTTCTGCATGCTGTTGGCGACAAGACTCGAGGTGCTCAACACCCTCCTGGATACTCTTCCTCCACTTTGGGCAGGGACTCCCAGGTGTCGGTGAGGATGTTGCATTTTATCAAGGAGGCTTTGAGGGTGTCCTTGAAACATTTCCTCTGCCCACCTGGGGCTCGCTTGCTGTGTAGAAGTTCCGAGTAGAGTGCTTGCTTTGGGAGTCTTGTGTCAGGCATGCGAACAATGTGATCCGCCCAACGGAGCTGGTCGAGTGTGGTCATTGCTTCGATGCTGGGGATGTTGGCCTGATCAAGGACGTTAATATTGGTGCATCTGTGCTCCCAGGGGATTTGCAGGATCTTGCGGAGACATCGTTGGTGGTATTTCTCCAGCGGTTTGAGGTGTTTACTGTATATGGTTCATGTCTCTGAGCCATAAAAGAGGGAAGGTATCACTACAGCCCTGTAGACCATGAGCTTGGTGCCAGATTTGAGGGCCTGATCTTCGAACACTCTCTTCCTCAGGCGGCCGAAGGCTGCACTGGTGCACTGGAGGTGGTGTTGAACCTCATCGTCAATGTCTGCCCTTGCTGATAATAGGCTCCTGAGGTATGGAAAGTGGTCCACATTGTCCAGAGCTGTGTCGTGGATCTTGATGACTGGGGAGGGGGGGGACAGTGCTGTGTGGCTGGGTCAGGTTGGTGGAGGACCTTTGTCTTATGGATGTTTAATGTAAGGCCCATGCTTTCGTACGCCTCAGTGAAAATGTTGACTATGACTTGGAGTTCAGGCTCTGACTGCGCAGACGCAAGCGTCATTCGCCTCCCACAGACACACACTCCCAGACACACAGATACACACTCCCAGACACAGAGACACGCACTCCCAGACATACAGATACACACTCCCACAGACACACGCTCCCACAGACACACACTCCCAGGCACAGAGACACACACTCCCAGACATACAGATACACACTCCCACAGACACACACTCCCGCAGACGCACACTCCCAGACACATAGATACGCACTCCCACAGACACAAAGGCACATACTCCCACAGATACACCCTCCCACAGACACACAGATACACACTCCCACAGACACACATGCTCACACAGACACACACTCAAACATACACACGTGCACACACAGACGCAGACAGACATGTCACTGGTTAGTGATCAGAAGTGGGAATTCTGACTCCTGTGTGTTGGATAGTGAAGGCGAAGACAATGCACCCTCCTTACCACTGCCCACCTGAGATTTTTGGCACAGTTGTTACAAACTTTCACTGGGAAGCTTTTAGGAATCTGTTTGTTCAGCACAAGTTAGAGAATATATGTAGAGAATACATTCCTGAGAGCATTCAGTTAATGTCCTGACTGACAGTTGGAGGTTAATGATTAGTTTGATAAACAGCATGAATGGCCCTAATACTGGTCTGGTTCTCTGAACTGGATGGTTTGATATTGTATATCGTGGATCATTCACTGCCTGACCTGCTCCTGAGCTGTTACCAATGCTACTCTTGGTCTGGCCACCAGGGTGTGTGTGAGAGTAGCCAGGAAGTCAATCATTCCCCAGAATTCCCTCCTTCCCTGAGGAAAAGTATCAAAGTTTGCTCCAGACAAACATGGCTGGGATCAGAAGCTTGCTGTGTAGCGGATTGGGAGCATGTCCTACTAGGGTGATACCAGAACTGAGAAGTTATAACTTTCAGGAAAGGCTGAACAGGCTGGGGCTCTTTTCTCTACAAAAGGGAAAACTGAGCAGTGACCTGATGGAGGTCTTTAAAATGAATTGGTTTGGTTGGGTAGATGTAGAGAAGATGTTTCCATTTACGGGGAGACCAGAACTAGAAGTCATAAATATAAGATAGTCAATAATAAATCAAATAAGGAATTCAGGAGAAGCTTCTTTACACAAAGAGTGGTTAGAATATGGAACTAGCTACTAGATGGAGTGGTTGAGGTGAATAGCATCGATGCACTTAAGGGGAAGCTAGATAAGTACATGAGGGAGAAAGGAATAGAAAGTTATGTTGATAGCGTGAGATGACGAGGGGTGGGAGGATGCTTGTGTGGAGCATAAACACCGGCATGGAGCAGTTGGGCCGAATTACTTGTTTCTGTGCTGAACACTCAATGTATTTCTATGTATGAAACCATGACCGGAACTCACTCTGCCACTACATCACCTCAACAACTTCTGTTCGTGGTGACACTAGACATGGTTGCCTGCATTTTATGGTAAGCTTGGCTTTAACTATACCTCGGTTCTCTGCTGACCAGAATCCTAACTTTGCTAGTCACATTAGCAGAATAAGCATCTAATCAATGGAGGAATAAATAAAGAACAGAAAAGAGAGAGAGCTGACAGCCTGACTAGTGGAAATGTTGCTTTGGGTGAAAGTTCAGATGGCCACAATACAACCTTTTTTATGTTACTCCATTTATGCTGTATAATAGAATTTAGACTGACATTTGCTTTCAGTCAAGTCCATTAAACTCTTTTCAGAGTAGGAAGGCTGCAGAATGACTGAAAATACTTAGGCCTTCAGCTGCCGAGGCCCTAAGCTCCGGAATTCCCTCCCTAAATCTCTGCCTCTCGACCTCTCCTCCTTTACGATGCTCCTTAAAACCTACCTCTTTGCCCAAGCTTTTAGTCATCTGTCCTAATAGCTCCTTGTGTGGCTCGGTGTCCAATTTCTCCTTTTTGATACTCCTGTGAAGCGCCTTGGAATGTTTTACTACGTTAAACATGCAAGTTGTTGTTGTTGTTGAAAATGGTCTCAGAATAATTCCAATTAGGTTGGAAGGGCAAACTGCGAAAGGAGGACAATCTTTTAAAAAGAAAATGACAAGCACCAAGACTGCAGCTTGGATCACAATTTGTTGGGCAGCAGAGCAAATCATTGAAGATCAAACTGGTTTAAAGATTCTGGTTCATTGGTAGGGTTGCCAACCCTCCAGGATCGCCCTGGAGTCTCCAGGAATTGAAGATTAATCTTCTGGACACTGTGAGCAAATCCGAGAGAAAAATCATAGGGACATAAAAGGTAATTGTGTTTTTTTTCTTCATTTTCTTTGAACACTTTCATTTATTTGTTGTAACATTTTGGAGCTAGGGGGTAAAAAACTGGCTGTTTGACTGGGTGGGGTGGTTGGAGGCAAGAGGTCATGTGATGAAAGCTGCAGGAATATGTCAAACCAGAGTTGGTAGCCCTGGTCATTGGGGAAAATCTGATTTTGTTGAACGTTGTTTGGAAGAAACACCTCGTAAATTTAGGCTCTATTACTGTAATTGTACCTGAGCAGGGGACTATCACTACCAAAAAACAGATTAACTGGAAGCAAATTCAATAGTAACTTTCAAAAGGGAATTGGAGATATACCTGGAAAGGAAGTATTTACGGGGCTGTGGGGGAAAAGAGCAGGGGGAGTGGGACTAATTGGATAACTCTTTCAAAGAGCCCGCACAGGCACGATGGTCAGAGGGTTCTAAATCTATGGAATTCTC
Source organism: Pristiophorus japonicus (assembly GCF_044704955.1). Classification (NCBI taxonomy): domain Eukaryota; kingdom Metazoa; phylum Chordata; class Chondrichthyes; family Pristiophoridae; genus Pristiophorus; species Pristiophorus japonicus. The sequence continues at coordinate 20,748,127 of NC_091990.1, read as the reverse complement.
TGCCCCAGAGAGCTGTGGAGACTGGGTCATTGAATATAGTTAAGGTGGAGATAGACCGATTTTTGAGTGATAAGGGAATAAAGGGTTATGGGGAGCGGGCAGGGAAGTGGAGCTGAGTCCATGATCAGATCAGCCATGATCTTATTGAATGGCGGAGCAGGCTCGAGGGGCCAGGTGGCCTACTCCTGCTCCTGTTTCTTATGTTCTTAAGTTCCGAATGGCCTCCTTCTGTGCTGTAGCAGGTTCTATCTCTGAGCTGTTTGTGGGACCTATCTGTGCCTCAATTGCCTGCCATGTCTGCCTACAAGACAGCAGTGATTACACCTCAAAAGACATTTGTGTGAAGTTGTTTTGGGAAGTTTCTTAGAGATGTTAATTTATAAATGCAAGTCTTTCATTCAACTGACCGATCCAGCTCCTTTTTGAAGGTGCCTGTTGACTCTGACTCAGCTCTGTTCTGCGGGATTTTGTTCCACAAGTTCTACTATTCTGTGTGATTTTGTTTTTGCTCTAATCTCTAACTTAGCTCGCTTCCTGTGAATTTTATACTTGGCAAATGTCCTTTATGTATTTTTCATCTCTTAGGAGATGTTGCACTTGAGCACTCTGCACAACTGTGTGCAGTCAATTGAGAAGATATCGTCAGGTGAAGTACGGAATTTGTTTGAGTTGAGATTTCTTGATTCAGCATGGCTACCACTCACAATATTGTCTTGTTTTTTTTAATGACTACCAATTGAATCGCAAGAGGGTGAGGCGGATACGGGGAGACAAGGCATTGGGGTAGATTTTTGTCTTTACTGCCTTGGTGTTGAGCATCGCCTTGAGCGGGAAACCAGACCAGGGCAATTTTGCACCAGTCACAGAATCTGCTTGACTTTCTTTCCATTCATTTCATGTAAATGGAAGGAAAATGCGACCATTTCTGCTCCGGGCATGTAATCCGTCCTGTCCGATGTTTCTCTGGATGCTCCACCCAGGTGATACTCAACGCCCAGGTGGTATCCACGGCCATCCACGGCCTCCATCCACGGCCTCCGTGTTCTTCAGGCCGACTGCTCTAATGACTAAGCTACTATGAGACAAGACCAAAAGTTTCAAGAAAGACATGGCGAGTTGGCTATAATGGTGGAATTTAAAGTGCACCGTATCTGTATGACTGTGGATGACACTCTGATCTAATCCAATACGTTTCAATCTTTTGACTTCATAAGGATTTCTTCTTGTTTTCTGTTAGTGTTAGTGTTTATCAGAAGAATCACTCAACACTCAGAGTCGGTTCCAATGCCAGTGCGGCCTTTATTAACGCCAGCGGGGAGGAAGTCACAGGACTGGATCCAGGCTTCTCTCCGACGAATAAAGAAACTCATCGATATTTATATGTTTTACAATAGTTCTTTACTACAGTTACATCAGCCCATTTCGGCTGGATACTATCCAATCATACTGATTATAGATTCAATTAGACCAATAGATAGAGTTAGTCTCTAAACGTAAAGTGGCTCATGTGTTGCCAAGAGATGTGTTGCTAAGGGGTGTGTTGCTAGGAATTACTCATGTATCTTGTAACATTGTCCAGGCCCCTTTATCTTGGGTGCTGTCTTTGGGTAGCCTCCTTATTAGAGTTACATATTTGGTTCTTGTCAGCTCGGGCTGATTCATGCCCTCGTTATGTGATGTAGGCCCCTCTTATCTCTATTTCTCGGGGCTCTGCTGTGTGGAGTTATAATGGTTTGTTATAGTTATCTTGTATCCAAGGCATTCCTGGCAGTGGGCCTCACAGGGTTAGTGCTCGGTCAGCCTCAGTCAATAGTTCACAGCTTGACTACCTGATTTCCCATCATGCCTGGGCAGCCATTTTATGTGTGGCCACTTTAAACTTATATGAGTTTAGATATATTCAGCAGGTGCCTAATGCCTACAACAATTCCCTCCTTTCGGTAAAGGGACTAGTCCTAGTCCCCCTTTAACCGACCGCCCTACTTTTATTAGATTTTGTGCACGGCCCGGTACTCCCTGCCTCAACGTGCTGGCCAGTCACATGGTTTCAGGAGTCCCGGTTGCTTAAATCAAATTGACAAAGGCAAAATCCTCCTGCCCCTTCATTAGACAGGTTTGTTTAGTATTTGGGGACCGGTCATGGGTCCCTCTTCATTGTGCTTGGTGCCTGCATGCCTGGCAGGCCATTATGCCCCATGTTATCGCTAAGATCAATTGTATCCCGACCAGTATGTGTGAAATTATTCGAATCCAAGGATGGATGTTCACATTTATTCCCCAGTCCCAGACCTTTCTCCACCAACTCTGACTTTGTAAGTCTACATCGATATCTTCGTCCAGTACTTTGATTTTAGTTTGCAGTTGGTGGTAGAGCTTTACGGATTGACCCACTCTGAGCCTCAACTCTCGTAATAACCTGGGTGATATGCGCTTGCCCGATCGTGACAGGTCGTAGTGGCGTAAAGCAAAAGTTTGGCTGTGGTATCGGGCACTTCAGGTCATTATACTGGTATGAACGCTCTGTGGTAGAGACGCAGTATCTTCCCTTCCCTCCGTAGCCTGCCCTCGCGAAGTGCATGTAAGGGGTGGTTTGCAGGGGGTCAGCTTTCCCTTTTGACCTTATATGAGCGGTTCCGAATCGCTCCCACACCCTTGGTTCTAGACACTGGAATTATGAAGGGACGGTGACAGACTTGGACAGACAATCGGTTTCAAGGTAGGAAGCAGGTATGGCTTTATTGTGTTTAAAAAGAAGTAAAAGGCACACCTTTAATAACACACACAGACCAATACACACTGAGGGGTACAACACATTGACTAAAATGTCAAATTGCAGCCTGTGGGGAAAAGAATACAGCTTAAACTCTAAATGGGGTAAAGAGGAGAATGCAGATACATTTGCACAAGTTATCCCAGCCTCCCTCCTCCAATTCCCCTAACTAACTAAGTTATAGCTCTGTGGATTCAGGGGCCATGCTACCAATCCCCTTTTTGACAGTTGCCGGTGAATCGCGGTTTCGGGGTTCGCTGCACTTGGCCTTCTAGGCGAGCCGTACCCCGGTCGGAGGAGAGGATTTCGGACTGCGTAGTCTTCAGTTGGGGTGCGTCCGTTGATGCGGTAAGTTGCGTTTTGGATGTATGGGTTAAGTACCCACTTTCTTTGGTTAGGAATAGTTTTAATTAGTCCCTTTTGGTAATTTCTCACCCGTTGGTCATTCCGAAGTAGATTGTAGAGTGGAAATAAGTGTCGATTCTTCGGTTTTTGCTGAGTTAGTTTTGGTTGGTCGTTTCGCTGGTTGTGGTAGCCCGGGTTGTCAATTTGGTTGCTGACAACCTTCCATTTCGTGGGCCTCGTGCTCGGTCGGTCCTTGATGATTTCTTGTAGTTTCCTTCACTACTCCATTTCTTCACTCCCCACCTCCGGCTGCTTGTGTCTGTCTGTGTTTGAGTCTGTGTTCTGTTGTTCGAGTCTGTGTCCTGCTTTCTGTGTTCTGCTAGCTTTTTGTTCTGCTAGTTTTGAGTTCTGCTAGTTTTCCTGTGTTCTGCTAGCTTTTAGTTCTGCTCCTCTGCGTACTGCTCCTTGCTGGTCTCTCCTTGTAAAAACTGGGGGATAGATATATTCCAAAAAAAAGGCTCCGTTATCTCCCATCAAATCTCTTGGGCTCTGTTTGAACTGTTCTGTCCACTGATTTTCAAATGTCTCCTTTGTCAGCAATAACTCGATTAGGGTGTGAGAATGTGCTATCACTGGTTTTGCATTGTTTTAGAATTGTCCAGTTTCTTGACCATGATTTCCATTGTGCTTGATTGGGTAATTCGATTATCTCTTAGAGGGTGAATAGTTCCCCCAGACAGTCTGGAGTCTTTAATACATGAATTTGGCCCCACCTCCTGTATTTGGTAACTTTTTTTTGCAGCCAAAATGTTGTAGAATCTTAAAATTGATAAGCTCCTTCCCATAGATGTTTAGGGGATCTCCAGCTTCTGTAATTTAGGTCCATTTTGAATTCCCTTTCCTATGAGTCCAAACACTGGGGGGGGGGGGGGTCTCCATGAATGCATCCCCTTTTATCCCCCGTAGGCTTCGTCTGCCCCTTTAAACTCATTTTAAAAGCCCAGAAAGGGATTCTTCTCCTCTGTAGGGGAAAGATACCTGGAATCTTTGCGAGATATTGGCAAATTTTACATGCATGTGTGCGGGCACTATTTCTAGTACACACCCGTCGGTTCGGTTAAACCCGCACTCGTCTAGCTCACCTCGGCCTACCGGGTGAGGGCATACTGTGATCTCCCCCCTTTTCTTACATTCTGTTAGGGAAATCCCGGTAATTATGTTGTTTCGACGAACGGCGGAGGTGGTGGTCAGATAGTAACGTATGGAGACATTTTCCCGTATTACTCCGATATTCTCTAGTTGGTACAGGGAGAACAGCCCTGAGTCCGACGTGGCTATAGGGATCATCAGGACTATCCCTATCCCAGTATTCCTACCCATCTGGCAATCTGGAATTGCTGGGTATACTCGGGTCAGTCCCTTCAGAGTACAATTATCCAGTGTCCCCCTCTGGTTAGCCAACTGAGCCAGATGTGAACTGTCTATCCAATCGGGTACTTCCCCGCGTTGGATCTGGTCGAGATTGTGGCGGATCTGTCCCACCATCCACAGACCATAAGCGTGACAGAGTTGCCCCTGTCTTTGCTTTCCTTATCTTCTTTTTCTCTATCAATGAGGTGATTGATGGTTTTGGCGTGAGCTTCCAGGACTGAGATGCCATCCAACTAGATTTCTGCACCCTCCTTTCCTAGGTTGGCTTGGTCTTCCTGGTTTTGCTCCACCCTCTCATTTAACCCTTTCATCACCCCTCTAAGCTGTTCCACCCTCTCATTTAATCCTTGTATGTCTATCGAGTTTACTACGGAGGTCCCTGTATTGAAAACAGTAGCAACATCATTAACTATTTCCCTCTTCATCCTGGGGGCTGACCCCTGTCCTCGGAATCTACTGGCACCCATTGCATCGGCAGCCTGCTGCATTACAACTTTACTTAATACATTGTACATTTTCCTTGACTGTTCTGTACAGTATTCCGGCATCTGGATGCCTGAAATATTGATCAGGACAGGCACAATTTCATGTTTAACATTATCATATAATAATTCCCCTTCGTTGTACATTACAATCCCATTTTCTGGTCCCTTAGTAGTTATGGGACAAGGCAGTTCCTCGGGCAATGTAGTGGTTCTTAAGGGGCGCGGTGTCGGAGGGGGTGAGAAGCATACATACAATGATATTGCAGCCGCCCCCACCTCCTCGTAGTACCCACACAGCCCCACTCCCTTTTTGCGGATGACTGATTGCTGGGATTGTCCCGGAGGCGCGCAAATTATGCCAAAAGTACATTCATCGGGCCCTTTGACATCCCTCCGTTTAATGCAGCTGCTCCTTATACCCGTGGAGCACTGTACACATACTCTTATTCTTATTAGGATTCTTATTAGGATTCACTTGTAACCATGCATTAAAATAAGTCCTGTCCTTGCCCCAGTCCTTGGCTGCTGGGATGCACATTCCATCCGTTAAATTAAACAAGACTCCATAGTTCATGTAGTTGTTTATTTCCTGAGTGCGCTGCAATCCGTTGGTGTCGTCCAGGGTACGTGCCTGTCGCAGGGCTATCCATATTACGAGGAATGCCGTTTGTATTCCCATTCTGGTAGGTATTATCTGTAATTTTAAACAGACAGCCTGGTCATCACCAGGGGTTAGGATTTGCTCTACGAGTATCCCTGTCACCCTGCGAAATCAGAAGCACAAGGTTATAATCGAACCATTTCGAGTTGAATCTGTGGGGCGTGCGCCTGTGTCTTTACCCACTTAAATATTACCCAATCTCCTATTATGACCAAGGCCAAAGCTATTCCTCCGAACATCGTTGTCTGCTTTACCGTTGGGTTGGGTTTGTGGACTACACCTACCCACCGTGGGGTACATTGGCTCTATTGCCATAGGTGATGGTGCTATGGCTGCGCACTGCACTATCCGTCTAGTCCCATTATCTCTTCCAGCCTGTTTATCTTAGCTTTTAACTCTTCAATTTGTTTTATTGAGTATCTATTTCTTTATTGTATTAGACAAGTATTATTACATAAGTTAGTTCTGTTTTTATTTTTGTTTCCTCTGTTAGGTGAGTCTTTTTTTTTCTATTAAGAAATCCAAACTAATAATGTTCAGTATCAAACGGCTGTCAATGGAAAGGGTTAACTCCTTTCCAGGTTTGTAAGAAGACCTAATGTCATTACGTGACTTCACATAATCATCTGGAAAAAAAAGTCTTTGTGCCTTCAAACTTGCTTAGAAATTAGGAATCTGTTAAAACTCCAATGTTTTCTTAACTTCTAATTCAAGTACTTGCCAAAGAAATCTTTTTTTTAATTGATATAAAACGAGACCACACATTTTTAATAGCAATATTGTTTACTGAAATTCAATTTTGTGTTTTTTTTTAAATTTCTCTCTTTCTCCTCGTTATCTTCAAAACCCTCCTGCTTGTTTAGACTGTTCGGGACTTTTCTTGATAAACACTGTCCATTTTGGAAATCTTTTCAAACTGCATTGAAACTTTCTCATAATTTAAAATCATTATCAATGTTGAGTGTTTTTTACCTCTTCCAAATTTTTCACAGCAAACATCAACTAGTATTTAGTAAGTTATGTCTTTTTCCATCACAAACACATTTTTTTTTCAGCACTTACATCTTTTTTTTTCTTTCTTCAAATTAGGTTTTGTATTTTACACGGAGGGTTCGTAACTCCATAAAGTTGTTAATTTAAAATCATTTGTTTACTTTCAAAGTGGCGTCTTTATCTTTTTCTTTTTCTCCATAACTGGAATGGAGTCCAGCTTTGAGGGTTTGAGGGCTGCTTTTCGTTATCTCAAAATGCTCCAGTTTCAAAGTCGTTACTAAAGCTTGCTGTTTTTAACATTTTCCAAAAGTCCCTTTTACACCTTCGCAGATAGCTCGCCACTCGCCCAGGACTTTGACCTGATCAGATTTAATTTAATAATTTTTTTTTGTATCCACCTCAGTATTTTCTGTGCCTTCTCTGAATATCTCAAAATCCCAATTCAAACTTTGTAATTTCAATTTAAAACTTTTTTTTGCTCGAAGCTCTTTTTTTTTTAAAAGCATTCTTTATCTCATTCCGAGACTAAATTTATGTCTTTCAACCCAATCAATCATTGCATGTTTTCTTTCGGCAAGTAAGTGAGCGTGTCAAATAAATCTTTTGCTCAACAAACCTATCCTTTGTACATTTCCTAGCTCCGTAAGTTATCATCCGAATAAATCCACACTTGCGTTTCTAACTTAAATGTCTTAAAACTTCCCACACACAGGACAAGACTACAAAGGGTTAAAAAAAACTTTCACTCTGTTTCTAAAATAAACAGACACTTGCATTCCTCTTCCAACCAGGCTTTCGGATCATGAAAACATAAATATTAATTCCGCAGTCAAAAATCACACTGGCACTTCTCTTTTAAAACAGACGTTCACAAAAATCTCTGTTCTTTCCTATTAATCATTTTGGCCAGCTCTATTCCTCTTCCATACTTCACTTAAGACAATCACCGTCAGTTTTTAAAAATCTTAACTTCCTATGTTAATTTACATGGGCTCGCAGTATCAAGACCAAAGCCTTTTTTTTCTTTTTGACTTTCCATTCCTTCTCCCACCATTCCCGTTGGGCTGCTGGCAGGTCCTATGTATCCCACCCTGCTCTAATCATTTTCTCGATTAGTTTCTTTTGCTTTTCCGCCAGATGGCGGGTAATGGACCCTTCTGATCCCCACTCGAGTTTACTTGCTTTAATGGCCATTCCTGGGTAGGACTAGAACCGTTAGGAATCTACTCTGAGGTTTGCCTTTTACCTCGCACAACTTGTAGTAGACCATGTCTGGGCTGCTGTCAGGTCACAAGTCTGCTATTACACAAACTTATACAATTCTTAAAACGCGTTTAAGCAATTCCCGCAGCGCTCTACGTATCCTTCATGGCTACCTACCACCGCTCTGCCCGTTGGTCCGACCCTGTTCACAGGTTTGGATTCCGTTAGGCGCTGTACACCGCCTGGTTCTACCCCGGGGTATATTTCAAATCACACTACTGGGTCCGGAAGATGTCTCTCGGTATCACGATCTCACGGTCTAAGTGTGTTCCCTACGCCTACTTGGTTCCTGGCCATCACGTGGGACAAAAGTCCTCTTAATTCAGGCTCAGGCTAGGCGTTTGAGATATTAGACCATCTCCTCGGGTCGATCAACCAGCTTCCACCTTCCGCACCCTTTATACTTAAAAATCGTTTTTTATACTCACCTGGGTTTTTCCAAGGGCGTCCAGTGACTCCGGGAAATCCTGCCGACTACGCCACTGTTAGTGTTAGTGTTTATCAGAAGAATCACTCAACACTCAGAGTCGGTTCCAATGCCAGTGCGGCCTTTATTAACTCCAGCGGGGAGGAAGTCACAGGACTGGATCCAGGCTTCTCTCCAACGAACAAAGAAACTCATCGATATTTATATGTTTTACAATAGTTCTTTACTACAGTTACATCAGCCCATTTCGGCTGGATACTATCCAATCATACTGATTATAGATTCAATTAGACCAATAGATAGAGTTAGTCTCTAAACGTAAAGTGGCTCATGTGTTGCCAAGAGATGTGTTGCTAAGGGGTGTGTTGCTAGGAATTACTCATGTATCTTGTAGCATTGTCCAGGCCCCTTTATCTTGGGTGCTGTCTTTGGGTAGCCTCCTTATTAGAGTTACATATTTGGTTCTTGTCAGCTCGGGCTGATTCATGCCCTCGTTATGTGATGTAGGCCCCTCTTATCTCTATTTCTCAGGGCTCTGCTGTGTGGAGTTATAATGGTTTGTTATAGTTATCTTGTATCCAAGGCATTCCTGGCAGTGGGCCTCACAGGGTTATTGCTCGGTCAGCCTCAGTCAATAGTTCACAGCTTGACTACCTGATTTCCCATCATGCCTGGGCAGCCATTTTATTTGTGGCCACTTTAAACTTATATGAGTTTAGATATATTCAGCAGGTGCCTAATGCCTACAACATGTTCCTCATCCAACAAAGGAATACAAAAAACATCCATTACCTTCAACAAATCATGGCTCTATTACAGATAATAAAGGCCATTGTCTAAAACCCATCCATTTGCCATGATGTTAATCCAGGTTTAAGTAGTGCAAGTTCATTCAGCCACAAACACACAGTGTGCCACTCTCTAAGTTGCTATTGATTGCTTCCAACCAGACAAACAAGTTCATTTATTGATGGTACTTTGCTCTTGTGCCTGTGCTGATTGTAAGGCACAGGGTGAGTCAGGAAGAAGCATCAATTTAACAAGAAGATTCTTAATGAAACTGAGCATTGAGGAAATTGATGTACTGTGGCTGAAGAGGATGATTATTGGTTTATCAAGGAACCTGAGAGGCAATCTCATTAAGACTGATCGACCACTCTTCCACTTTGAACATTAGCCACAATGTACATATCTAGAAAAGGAGTAGTTATAGTTTGTCAATGATTTTGCTCCCTTTTGCCTCAAAGTTAGATTTTTTTGCAGTCAACATGGTGAGTGATGAAAAGAACTTGGGCCTGGCTCTAATTGTAAAATTACATCAGCTTGTTCCTGATTCCACCAACCAGAGGAAATTGTTTCTGTATCTACCTTATCTAATCCTTCTAGCATTTTAAATACACTGATCAGATCACCCCTCAATCTTCTACACGCCAGAGGATACAAGCCAAGTTTATCCAATCTGACCTCATCATTTAACCCTTTAAATATCATTCTGGTGAAGCTGCTCTGCCCCTGCCGAGGGTAATATATCCTTCCTGAGGTGCGGTGCCGAAAACTAAAGGCAGTACTCCAGAAAGGGTCTAACCAAGGCTCGGTATAACTGAGGCATAATTTCCTCCCCTTTGCATTCCAACCCCCTTGAGATAAAGGCCAACTTTCCATTGCCAGTCCAAGTACACTAACCATTTAATTGTAGGAGGCATTAAGACCCATTATAGTCACCGTTAAGTCAGTATAGGAACCTTCCTAATCTGTATGACTCAATGCTCCATCATTCAGGAAGCCTTTAGGGAGCTCAGGTTAGAATTTCTATTGAAAATGTTCTGTTTTACTTTATTAAATATTATAACAACAACTTGCATTTATTAAGCACCTTTAACATAGTAGAACTTCCCGAGGTGCTTCACAAGAGCGTTATCAAACAAAATTTGAGACCGATCCACATGATCTGGCATGCATGGCCTGAAAGCCTGGTGGAAGCAGATTCAATAGTAACTTCCAAATGGGAACCTGATAAATACTTGAAGAGGAAAAGATTGCAGGGCTATGGGGAGAGAGCAGAGGGCTGGTACTCCTGGATAGCTCTTTCAAAGAGTCGGCACAGGCACAATGGGCCAAATGGCCGCCTTCTGTGCTGTGTCATTCTATGATTCTATGAATCTCTAATAAAGGAGGTATTGGCATAGGTGACCCAATACTTGGTCAAAAAGGTAAGTTTTAAGGAGAGTCTTAAAGGAGGAGAGAGAAGTGGAGAGTTTAGGGAGGGAATTTCAGAGCTTAGGGCATAGACAGCTAAAGGCATGACCGGCATGGTGGGACGATTAAAATGGTGGGTGGGTAAGAGGCCAGAATTGGAGAGGTTGAATTTCCTTGGGTATTCTCCCACTCTGACACCACAGAAGCCTCACTTACGCTCATAGATGAACTTCTCACGAAACGTTCACCAAACTTACGCCGACAGAGTCTGAAGCCCCGAGAAAATTCACACCCTATTTGGGAATGATGGGAGGATCTCCACACCCTAGAGTAATTATGTTTTTTTTAAAGGCTTTTTTTTGGTGTGATGTTGTATTGTGTGACATTAGCATATGAGTGTTTGCATGGAATTTCTACTATTTTAACAGAGAATGCTTTAACTTATTCTTATACTAACATTGCACAGTATGATTGCAACCCTTCATTTTGTTTTCAGTGTATATTTTGTCCTGTGGCCAATACTTATTCTTCAACCCACATCATTAAAACAGATTATCTGGTCATTATCATATTGCTGTTTGTAGGAGCTTGCTGTGCACAAATTGGCTGCCGTGTTTCCTACATTACAACAGTGATTACACTTGAAAAAGTACTTCATTGGCTGTAAAGTGCTATGGGCATATGGAGGTTGTGAAAGGCACTTTCTACAAGTATGATTTTCGAAGACTTAGAGGACACTTAATGCCAGGTGTCCTTGTTCAGGCAACGTTCCTGTTTTCTAGCAATATAGATTGAATTCAGCATTGTTGTTTCCCTTGTTTGAGCTTCAGTGGGATGTACGGTTGTATTGTTCAATAGTCATTCAGCTACTGCTAAGTGATGATGAAAAGGATTGTGATTTTCCAAAAACCTTCCCTCAGACCATGTGTATCCATGTAGAATAAGATCAGTGACTCTGGTTAAACTGGAGTAGTATTAGAACTTGTAGTAAATGAGCTATAAGAAAGCATGGAAAGAGACAAGACCATTTGGCCGTTGAACCTTCTACTCTGCTGTGCTCTCTATTTTCCACCCACTTAATCTCTTAGCGTGCCCCATGAAACATTTGATTATCTCAGCCTACATCTATACCGATAGCCTCCAATCCCATTGCCCATTAGTAGGAACCCCTTGATGCAAATTATCACTGGACCCCTGGGAAAGTGGAGTTGATGTTGAAGATCAGCCATGATCTTACTGAATGGCGGAGCAGGCTCGAGGGGCCGCATGGCCTACTGCTGCTCCTAATTCTTATGTTCTTATGGACAGCCCAGATCATAATATTATATATATCCGAGTGGGATGGGCTGAAATCACAATTTTTTTCTCTTGGATTTCTTGTTCTGTGAACAGAGCTGATTTTTAAAATATGAATTGTAATACAGGAATCCATTTTCCATCAAATTTGAAATAAGCCTCTGCTTTAAAAAAAACATTTTTGGTAAGCGATTTGCAGGTTCCCAAAGTCCTCCCCCGCCCCCCCGATTTCATTTTAATCACTGTAACGAAAGCTATTTCCTCAACAGCATTCTGCCAGTTTATTCGGAGAAGCAAACAATCGGACTGATTGTGCTGCCTCTTTCTTCCCACTCCTCCCCACCTCATTGAAGTTTGTAAATGTTATTGTCTGTCGTCTCCGTGGGCATGAAATGATGTTAAATTGCATCCTCTGCAAAATGCAAGAGTGGATATGTCTTTATAGGTGGTTTAGTGGATCCCACAATGTGCGGCTGTGGTGAAAGGGAAAATACTGAGCATTGGATGTGGTAAGGCATTAAGCGTCAATATTGTGAGAGGTGAACAACATGTTGCATTTATATAATGCCTGTGACATAAAATATTAAAAATGAAAAAACTTAAATGGGGAATATGAGTGGGATGCTGAGATAGACCGGAACACACAAGAGAGAATCCTTTTGACAAAGGATTTCAAATAAGTTATTCAGTTCACACTGTAAGTGTGAAATGTTCCTTTACCTGCAGCATAGAATGTAATTCTCGCTACAATCAATAACTAGATCCTTATAAGGAGTGACTGATTAAATTGGGACCATTGAGGTCATTTTAAAATCATTGGTAATGGACTGTAAAAGATCTGAGATGGAGACCCAAATGAAAGAAGAGTAGAGTTTTCAGTAACTTTATTTGTAGAAACGAAGTTCGGTAATATCGAGGGTAAATCATATTGGAGTTCTATTGGGTAGCAGAGACTTCCGCTTCTGAATCACATGGTTCTTCACATGGCGATCGGTGCAACAAGAAGAAATCCACTACTGCCTGTAACTAAATGGATACAAGAGTGATTAAAAATGTTTTTTCCTTTATTACATATGCACTGTAAGTTGTAAAGAGCACTGTTTTGTGAAGTTTGAGACTTCGTTGGGATGAAATAACCATGGCCTTTCTGGCCTTGTTCCCCTCAGTGTCTTGGCCATTATTTATCCTTCAACCAACATCACTAAAACAAACTGTCTAATTTATCACATTGCTGTTTGTGATCACAAGCTCCCACAAACAGCAATGTGATAAATTCGACAGTTTGTTTTAGTGATGTTGGTTGAAGGATAGATTTCCTACTTTACAACAGTGGCTATACTTCAAAAGTACTTCATTGGCTGGAAAGTGCTTTGTGATGTCCTGAGGTCCTGAAAGGTGCTATGGAAAGGCAAGTTATTTCTTCCTATCTTTCTCTTTTTTTTTTACATACTTTCATTGGCCCCTATTTTCCACTTACTGGATTTTTGGTGCCCACACATGTTAACGTACGATTTTCTTTGTGTATGTTTGCGCCAGAAAAAAACATCGGGACTTTGGCCAAAGAAATGTGCAGCAGGCAGTTAAGAAAGCAAATGGCATGTTGGCCTTCATAGCAAGGGGATTTGAGTACAGGGGCAGGGAGGTGTTGCTACAGTTGTACAGGGCATTGGTGAGGCCACACCTGGAGTATTGTGTACAGTTTTGGTCTCCTAACCTGAGGAAGGACATTCTTGCTATTGAGGGAGTGCAGCGAAGGTTCACCAGACTGATTCCCGGGATGGCGGGACTGACCTATCAAGAAAGACTGGATCAACTGGGCTTGTATTCACTGGAGTTCAGAAGAATGAGAGGGGACCTCATAGAAACATTTAAAATTCTGACGGGGTTAGACAGGTTAGATGCAGGAAGAATGTTCCCAATGTTGGGGAAGTCCAGAACCAGAGGTCACAGTCTAAGGATAAGGGGTAAGCCATTTAGGACCGAGATGCGGAGGAACTTCTTCACCCAGAGAGTGGTGAACCTGTGGAATTCTCTACCACAGAAAGTTGTTGAGGCCAATTCACTAAATATATTCAAAAAGGAGTTAGATGTAGTCCTTACTACTAGGGGGATCAAGGGTTATGGCAAGAAAGCAGGAATGGGGTACTGAAGTTGAATGTTCAGCCATGAACTCATTGAATGGCGGTGCAGACTAGAAGGGCCGAATGTCCCACTCCTGCACCTATTTTCTATCTCCACCTTAAATATGTTCAATGACCCAGCCTCCACAGCTCTCTGGGGTAGGGAATTCCAAAGATTCACGACCTTCGGAGAGAAGAAATTCCTCCTCATCTCCGTTTTAAATGGGCGGTCCCTTATGCCAAAGCTATGCCTCCTAATTCTAGATTCCCCCATGAGGGGAAACACCCTCTCTGCATCTACCCTGCCAAGCCCCCTCAGAATCTTGTACGTTTCAATAAGATCACCTTTCTCATACTTTCTAAAGATACTATAACCACATAGTTTTCTGTAATGATGTTGCCACTTTAAATTGAAGCACTTTTACTTTACTCCCATTTCCTGCACCAGCCTCTCGGAGTGAGACTGCAATTTCTGTACCAAATCAAGGGAGGTTTGTGCCATGGGCCCACGGCTAGGAGGAATTGCATCGAATTTGCTCAAACACATTTCACGTAGGAGCACTGACTGACCAGAGATGCTTATGTCATTGGTCTGGGCTGGTCTGGATCAGATCTAAGAGGTGAAAGGCCACTGTCCAAAAGCAGCTATTCCAATTCCCAATTACCCGAGTCCATTATTTTGCAGCCTTTGTATGCACCCTTTGCTGTGCTCACTGCCGCTTTCCATGGTCCATCGAGCATTCATCACAACATGTAAAGTAAATCTCTTGGCTGCTTGTTGATGCAATAAATCTGTTCTCAAAGAAAAATGCCTTCAATTGATTGTTATAAGCAAACAGTTCTGAGATAGGGAGAGAAAATTTGGCTTAGGTTGGTGCTTCTGATCTACCCAGCTTGAAGAGAGACAGTGAGTGTGCGTGTGTGTGTATGTCCACGCATATATAGATGCCAGATGAGGACAGCACTGGATTCAGCTGTGATGTCCTTGCAGCCAACTAGCCAATAGTTACTGCTCATGAATAATGATCACTTGAGCGTACCTTTTGGTCGTGACTTCAAGATTGAAGGCGGATAAGAAAATGCATTAGGAAAGAAAAAAGTAATAACTGAGTTATTTTTAATTGACTGAACACTTGTTATTTCTTTGCCAGCTATTTATTTTGTAGAATATATTGTAGCACTCCACTAGATATAAGAAATAAATAACTTACATCTATATAGTGCCTTTCACAACCTCAGGACGCCTCAAAATGGATGAAGTACTTTCTGAATTGTAATCACTTCTAATATAGGAAATGACACAGCTAATCTGTGCACTGCAAGATCCCACAAACAGCAATGAGATAGCGACCAGATAATCTGTTCCAAGCGACGTCGGTTGAGGGATAAATATTGTTCCAGGATGCCGGGGGATCTCCCCTTCGAAGTAGTGCCATGGAATCTTTTATGTCCATCTGAAAGAGCAGACAGGGCCTCGGTTTAACGTCTCAATTGCTAGGCGGCACCTCCGACAGTGCAGCACTCCCTCAGTATTGCACTGGGAACGTTAGCCTAGATTTTGTGCTCAAGTCTCTGAATAGTGCAAGGAGGGAAAGAACTAAAGAGATCAGCAAATTTCCCTCACTAACACAATGATTAATGCACCGTCCAGCAACTTGCTCAGTTTATGTGTACGTTCCTCATGGCATCTGTTTACCA
The DNA here is from genome assembly GCF_044704955.1 of Pristiophorus japonicus. Taxonomy (NCBI): domain Eukaryota; kingdom Metazoa; phylum Chordata; class Chondrichthyes; family Pristiophoridae; genus Pristiophorus; species Pristiophorus japonicus. Next base: position 20,732,442 of record NC_091990.1, on the reverse strand, counting down.
AGATTTTGCCTGACAGCACCATTATGCCTTTGGCTCAGATATTCTATGTTATCCAGTCCATTGCTCATCACATCAGCGTATCCTTTAAATAGTGATTCAGAAATTTGCTTTCCACCAATATTCAGGACGTCCCAAAGTGCTTTAAAGTGCTCGAAGTACATTTGAGGAAGTGTAGGTACTGTTGTAATGTGGAGAAACATGTCAGCCTATGTGAGCACAGCAAGCTCCTACAATGATCAATGAAATAAATGACCAAAACCTCTGTTTTTAGATGTGGATCGGGGGATAAATGTTAGCCAGGACACCTGGGAGAATTCCCCTGCTCATGTTCAAATAAAGCCCTGGAATCATTGAGGTCCACCTGAGAGGGCAGACTGGGCCTGGGTTTCACATCTCACAGTGCAGCGCTCCCTCAGCACTGCATTGGACTATCAACCCGGATTATGTGAGCAAGTGTCTGGAGTGAGACCGGATCCCGCGACCTTCTGACCCAGAGGTGAGAGCGCTGCCCCTGAGCCACAGCTTGACACCTACCCCAAGGGCAGAGGCGGTTGCCCACCTGCTTCTGGAGTGTTTGTTTGCAGAGGAAGTCTGGAGAGAAGATGCAGTGGAGTTTCTGTCGAGGCCGGGTCCTCCCAGGTAACCCCATCACACAGGCCTCTGTGCTCAGTGGATCCATCCCAGGGACGCTGGGTCAGTAAAAAAACATCAACTGATGCTGGAAGGCCTTGGAATTGTATCTTTCCTCCAATATTAGGATAAATTTCTTTACACAGAGAGTGGTGAGAATGTGGAACTCGCTGCCACATGGAGTGGTTGAGGGAGAGAGCACATTGCTGCATTGAAAGAGAGGCTTGTATTCCAAGATGAGGTTTGCCATACAGAATGTATTTGGAGCTTGTTTTTTTATGTTTGAGCAAATGAAGTTTATTTTTGGGAGATAGGAAAGATTGTCGGAAGGGTTATAAACGCTCAAACATTGGTGGGCGTATCTTCTGTTGCCTAAGCCCCAAGCTCTGGAGCTCACTGCCTAAACCTCTCCGCCTCTCTACCTCTCATTCCTCCTTTAAGACGCTCCGTAAAACCTACCTCTTTGACCAAGCTTTTGGTCACCTGTCCTAATTTCTCCTTAAGTGGCTCGGTGTCAAATTTTTGTCAACACTCCTGAGAAGAGCCTTGGGACATTTTACTACACTAAAGGCGCTATATAAATACAAGTTGTTGTTGTTTATTTGCATACAAGTAAAGAACTTCATCAAAGGGTCGTGTGGTTGATGTTGTGAATATAGACTTTCAAAAGGCATTTGATAAAGTTCCACATAATCGATTTGTTAGCAAAATTGAAGCTCAGGGATTAATGTGACAGTAACTGCACGGATACGAAATTGGCTAAGTGACAGAAAGCAGAGCAGTAGTGAACGGATGTTTTGCAGACTGGAGGGAAGTTTACCATGGTCTTCCCACAGGGGGCAGTATTAGGAGCACTGCTCATTTCGATATACATTAATGACCTGCACTTGGGTATACAGGTCACCATTTCAAAGTTTGCAGATGAAACGAAACTCAGAAATGTAGTACACAGTATGGCGCACAGTAACAGACTTCGGGATGACATAGACAGACTGGTGACATGGGCAGACACATGGCAGATGAAACTTAACGCAGAGAAGTGTGAAATGATTCATTTTGGTAGGAAGAATGAGGAGAGGCAATACAAACTAAAGTGGGTGCAGGAACAGAGAGACCTGGAGTGTTTGTGCACAAGGCTTTGAAGGTGGCACAACAAGTTGAAAAGAGGGTTAACGAGGCATTCAGGACCCTTGGCTTTATAAATAGAGGTACAGAGTACAAAAGCAAGAAAGTTATGCTAAACCTTTATTAAAAAAACTGGCTAGGTCTCAGCTGGAGTATTGTATCCAATTCTGGGCACCACACTTCAGGAAGGATGTTAAGGCCTTAGAAAGGGTGCAGAGGAGATTTACTAGAATGATACCAGGGATGAGGGACTTCAGTTATGTGGAGGGACTGGAGAAGTTGGGATTTCTCTCAGAGCAGAGAAGGTTAAGGGGAGATTTGATAGAGGTGCTCAACATTTTGAATGGTTTTGATACAATAAATAGGGAGAAACTGTTTCCAATGGCTGGAGGGTTGGTAACCAGAGGACCAGATTTAAGGTAATTGGCAAAAGAACCAGTGCAAAATAGCGTCAACACTAAGTTGACGTGGACAAGTCCAACTAAGTGTGGTTATTGTGTGTTGCTCTGCCACAGGAAATTTTGGGCCATTGTATTGAATATTGCCTGAGGCTTTGCCTGAAAGAGAGTGCTGGCTCTTTTCATGCATTGCTGTTCAAAGGCTATCGCTTCTCGGCCTTTTGGCAAAGATCAAGTGTAGTATCTGTTGATTGGGCATTCATATGCAAATTGACTGATTGCAGAAACTCGTTTTTCCAGTTTTGCTGGCTCTGGCCTATTGGCTTGGGCCAAGTGGCAATTGGAGAGAAGAGGAAAATCTGCATGTCGACCGACCAGTGGGCGGGCCGGGAGGTGCCGCACTGGCACCACAACAGATTGAATGCTTCGGCCAAAATACACATCGAAAGGAGGAATCTGTGATCCGGATGGCGGCCAACTGAGCAGCGAACCAGGGCGTCCGAAATACCATCCGAGTGACGGTAAAGAAAGTGGATGGGCAGACAACCATCAACCGGGACCTTTTCATGAAGAAAATCCTGCTGGGAACATGTGGCATGAAAGTTGCCGACGTCTTCGCCTTGCAGGACCTCCCGAAGTTTCTTAGAACAGTATGTTACAGAACCTACAAGGGAGCAAGCTATCTTAGATCTGGTCCTGTGTAAAGAGACAGGAAAAATAAATGATCTCCTCGTAAAAGATCCTCTCGGAATGAGTGATCACAGTATGGTTGAATTTGTAATACAGATTGAGGGTGAGGAAGTTGTGTCAGAAACGAGCGTGCTATGCTTAAACAAAGGGGACTACAGTGGGATGAGGGCAGAGTTGGCTAAAGTAGACTGGAACACAGACTAAACGGTGGCACAATTGAGGAACAGTGAAGGACTTTTAAGGAGCTCTTTCATAGTGCGCAACAAAAATATATTGCAGTGAAAAAGAAAGACGGTAAAAGAAGGGATAACCAGCCATGGATAACCAAGGAAATAAAGGAGAGTATCAAATCAAAGACCAATGCGTATAAGGTGGCCAAGGTTAGTGGGAAACTAGAGGAGTGGGAACATTTTAAACAACAGCAAAGAATGACTAAAAAAGCAATAAAGAAAGGAAAGATAGATTACGAAGGTAAACTTGCGCAAAACATAAAAACAGATAGTAAAAGCTTTTACAGATGTATAAAACGGAAAAGAGTGACTAAAGTAAATGTTGGTCCCTTAGAAGATGAGAAGGGGGATTTCATAATGGGAAATGTGGAAATGGCTGAGACTTTAAACAATTATTTTGCTTCGGTCTTCACAGTGGAAGACACAAAAACCATGCCAAAAATTGCTGGTCACAGGAATGTGGGAAGGGAGGACCTTGAGACTATCACTAGGGAGGTAGTGCTGGACAGGCTAATGGGACTCAAGGTAGACAAGTCCCCTGGTTCTGATGAAATGCATCCCAGGGGATTAAAAGAGATAGAAACATAGAAAATAGGTGCAGGAGTAGGCCATTCGGCCCTTCTAGCCTGCACCGCCATTCAATGAGTTCATGGCTGAACATTCAACTTCAGTACCCCATTCCTGCTTTCTCGCCATACCCCTTGATACCCCTATAGTAAGGACCTCATCTAACTCCTTTTTGAATATATTTAGTGAATTGGCCTCAACAACTTTCTGTGGTAGAGAATTCCACAGGTTCACCACTCTCTGGGTGAAGAAGTTCCTCCGCATCTCGGTCCTAAATGGCTTACCCCTTATCCTTAGACTGTGACCTCTGGTTCTGGACTTCCCCAACATTGGGAACATTCTTCCTGCATCTAACCTGTCTAACCCCGTCAGAATTTTAAATGTTTCTATGAGGTCCCCTCTCATTCTTCTGAACTCCAGTGAATACAAGCCCAGTTGATCCAGTCTTTCTTGATAGGTCAGTCCCGCCATCCCGGGAATCAGTCTGGTGAACCTTCGCTGCACTCCCTCAATAGCAAGAATGTCCTTCCTCAGGTTAGGAGACCAAAACTGTACACAATACTCCAGGTGTGGCCTCACCAATGCCCTGTACAACTGTAGCAACACCTCCCTGCCCCTGTACTCAAATCCCCTTGCTATGAAGGCCAACATGCCATTTGCTTTCGTAACCGCCTGCTGCACCTGCATGCCAACCTTCAATGACTGATGTACCATGACACCCAGGTCTCTTTGCACCTCCCCTTTTCCTAATCTGTCGCCATTCAGATAATAGTCTGTCTCTCTGTTTTTACCACCAAAGTGGATAACCTCACATTTATCCACATTATACTTCATCTGCCATGCATTTTCCCACTCACCTAACCTATCCAAGTCGCTCTGCAGCCTCACAGCATCCTCCTCGCAGCTCACACTGCCACCCAACTTAGTGTCATCCGCAAATTTGGAGATACTACATTTAATCTCCTCATCTAAATCATTAATGTACAGTGTAAACAGCTGGGGCCCCAGCACAGAACCTTGCGGTACCCCACTAGTCACTGCCTGCCATTCTGAAAAGTACCCATTTACTCCTACTCTTTGCTTCCTGTCTGACAACCAGTTCTCAATCCACGTCAGCACACTACCCCCAATCCCATGTGCTTTAACTTTGCACATCAATCTCTTGTGTGGGACCTTGTCGAACGCCTTCTGAAAGTCCAAATATACCACATCAACTGGTTCTCCCTTGTCCACTCTACTGGAAACATCCTCAAAAAATTCCAGAAGATTTGTCAAGCATGATTTCCCTTTCACAAATCCATGCTGACTTGGACCTATCATGTCACCTCTTTCCAAATGCACTGCTATGACATCCTTAATAATTGATTCCATCATTTTACCCACTACTGATGTCAGGCTGACCGGTCTATAATTCCCTGTTTTCTCTCTCCATCCTTTTTTAAAAAGTGGGGTTACATTGGCTACCCTCCACTCTATGGCGGAAGTTATAGCAGATGCATTCGTTATAATCTACCAAAATTCTCTGGACTCTGGGGAGGTACCAGCGGATTGGAAAGCAGTTAATGTAACGCCTCTGTTTAAAAAAAGGGGGCAGACAAAAGGCAGGTAACTATAGGCCGGTTAGTTTAACATCTGTAGTGGGGAAAATGCTTGAAACTATTATCAAGGAAGAAATAGCGGGACATCTAGATAGGAATAGTGCAATCAAGCAGACGCAGCATGGATTCATGAAGGGGAAATCATGTTTAACTAATTTACTGGAATTCTTTGAGGATATAATGAGCATGGTGGATAGAGGTGTACCGATGGATATGGTGTATTTAGATTTCCAAAAGGCATTCGATAAGGTGCCACACAAAAGGTTACTGCAGAAGATAGAGGTACGCGGAGTCAGAGGAAATGTATTAGCATGGACAGAGAATTGGCTGGCTAACAGAAAGCAGAGAGTCGGGATAAATGGGTCCTTTTTGGGTTGGAAATCGGTGGTTAGTGGTGTGCCACAGGGATCGGTGCTGGGACCACAACTGTTTACAATATACATAGATGACCTGGAAGAGGGGACAGAGTGTAGTGTAACAAAATTTGCAGATGACACTAAGATTAGTGGGAAAGTGGGTTGTGTAGAGGACATAGAGGCTGCAAAGAGATTTGGATAGGTTAAGCGAATGGGCTAAAGTTTGGCAGATGGAATACAATGTCGGAAAGTGTGAGGTCATCCACCTTGGGAAAAAAAACAGTAAAAGGGAATATTATTTGAATGGGGAGAAATTACAACATGCTGTGGTGCAGAGGGACCTGGGGGTCCTTGTGCATGAATCCCAAAAAGTTAGTTTGCAGGTGCAGCAGGTAATCAGGAAGGCGAATGGAATGTTGGCCTTCATTGCGAGAGGGATGGAGTACAAAAGCAGGGAGGTCCTGCTACAACTGTATAGGGTATTGGTAAGGCCGCACCTGGAGTACTGCGTGCAGTTTTGGTTACCTTACTAAAGGAAGGATATACTGTCTTTGGAGGGGGTACAGAGACGATTCACTAGGTTGATTCCGGAGATGAGGGGGTTACCTTATGATGATAGATTGAGTAGACTGGATCTTTACTCGTTGGAGTTCAGAAGGATGAGGGGTGATCTTATAGAAACATTTAAAATAATGAAAGGGATAGACAAGATAGAGGCAGAGAGGTTGTTTCCATTGGTGGGGGAGACTAGAACTAGGGGGCACAGCCTCAAAATATGGGGGAGCCAATTTAAAACCGAGTTGAGAAGAAATTTCTTCTCCCAGAGGGTTGTGAATTTGTGGAATTCTCTGCCCAAGGAAGCAGTTGAGGCTAGCTCATTGAATGTATTCAAGTCACAGATAGATAGATTTTTAACCAATAAGGGAATTAAGGGTTACGGGGAGAAGACGGGTAAGTGGAGCTGAGTCCACGGCCAGATCAGCCATGATCTTATTGAATGGCAGAGCAGGCTCGAGGGGCTAGATGGCCTACTCCTGTTCATAATTCTTATGTTCTTATGAAGAGAGGTTATTTTGATGTGACCTTCAGAACCGTCACCCTATGTCTGAAGTTCCTCAAGGGTTTGAAGGAGGCGAGTGAACCGCTGCGCTCAGTGCTGACTTGGGAGCCACTGTTCACCCTCCCGTCGCAGGGAAGACACACTATCACAGTGCAGATGTACAACCCTCACATCCCGGTCATCGATGTGCTGACTTTCCTTGCCAGGTATGTCGATGGGGCAGGAAACAGCAGCGACTTGAAAGACTTGCACGGGATTTGAACCAGCAAGCACCAGATCCACGTTACCATGAAGGTGGACGCCAGCAGAACCATCCTGCACCCCCCCTCCAGCTTTGCCATCGGAGGAAGTCGGGGCTACATGGTGTACGCTGGCCAACCCAACATGTGCCGCACCTGCGGGAAGGCAGGTCATGTGGTGGCAAGCTGCAAAACTGTCATCTGCCGAAACTGCAAGAACGAAGGCCACCAGACAAAGGGCTGTGAGGAGACCAAGTGCTGCAACCTCTGTGGTCTGGCTGGGCACCTTTACAAAAACTGCCCCAAACGCAACTTCAGCCATGCGCAGGCAGGAAAGAACATTGCACGAGAGAAGGAGGAAGCTGAGGAACACAACGCTCCAAAGGAGACCAACACCCTCCCCCCGACCAACGCCCTGGGCAAAGAAGCAACCGCCCCCGTGGACTCGGAACAAGTCGGTGAGGAAGAGAAGCCTGCCACGGCGAGCTGCGAGACACCAGCAGCCAGCAGCGAAGCTCTCCCCCCAGCGCACCGAGTCCAGGAACGAGGAGACAGCAGACGATGAAGCGGGATGGGAGACCGTCAAGAAAAAGGCCCGCAAGCGTAAGGAGAACAGGCGAGCAAGGGCCCCTGCGGGAACGACAGGGAAGAGGCGGCTATCGACCACGACAGACAGCAGCGACGGCAGCTCGTCTGATGAGGAAAGGCGAGACAAAGCCCCTCAATACCGCCACCAAAACAAGAGGTAATACGCCAACCCACAGCCACAGGCGACCGGGAGCAGTGAAGCGACCAGCGCAGACCCGCTCCGGGAACCCGGGAGCAGCGAAGCGCCCAGCGCACATGAGCTCCGGAACACCGGGAGCGAAGAAGCGACCAACGCAGACCAGCTCTGGGATAACGAGAGCAGCAAATGCCCAGCACACCCCACTTCCGGAATACCGGGAGAGACGCAGCGATCGAAGCACACGAGCTCGAGAACGCTGTGACTGATGAAACGAGGGAACCACCAACACCAGACGAGGACAGTGCAGAGAACATATTGGACTTTATCGCAGCACTGCAGCAGTCCCCTGGTCAAAACACTCCCACGGCAGAGGATGACAACCACGCCAGCCCAGGTGCCATAGACTTTTATTGTAATAACCTATGCATGCCGGAACTGGCCACTGGACAGACCTAGGACTTAAAGGACGATTTATTTGAAGTGTAATGTTTGTAACTATAAACAGTAATGTTAAAATGGATTTAAAAATTGCTACTATTAATGTGCGTAGCATAAAATCTACTACGCGATGTGTTTCCACCTTGGGGTACCTCGCCAAGGTCAAAGCGGACCTGCTGTTCTTGCAGGAGTGCGGTCTGCCGCACTCCAGCAGTTACCGGCAGTGGTCACGATGGTGGGCCCATGGACCATCCATATGGTCAGGAGGCAACGACTGCCGGGCTTTCGGCCTGGGCATTCTGCTGCGGGGAGGCCACTTCACCATCACCGAAGTTAAGGAGGTGGTGGGCAGCCGCCTCCTCATAGCAGATGTAATGTACAAAAATTACCCTCTAAGGCTAATTAACGTGTATGCCTCGCCTCTCAGAAGCGAGCGGTTGGCCCTCTTCCAGCAGCTCCCACTGCTGCTGGTGACGTCCAGGCCGGTCATTCTGGGCGGTGACTTCAACTGCATCATCGATGTGGCTGGACGATCCAGCAGAGCCGACAGCAAGCTGGACGCCACGTCCAAACTCCTGATGGACGCGGTAAAAGACGCCAAGCTTTGCGACGTCTTCAGCAACCCTGCAGACGGAGCACCGCGCAGATACACCTGGTCGAGACCAGACGGGTCCGTCCGTTCCAGAATAGACTTCCTGTTTGTGTCCCACACACTCAAGGTCAGATCCACCGACGTCACGCCGGTGTTCTTCTCTGACCACTGCCTCCTACTGGCCGACTGTCGCCAACAGGAAAACCAGAAAGTTGGCAGACGGATATGGAAGCTGAACGTGAAACTGTTGACTCCGGAAATCGTGGAGGAACTCAAGAGAGATTACAAAGTTTGGAGAACCGTAAAACCCCTCTGCGATTCCCCGATGCACTGGTGGGAAACAATCAAGACAAACATCAAGAGGTTCTTCATCCTCAAAGGTGTTCAGGAGGCGAGAGGGAGACAGAGAGAATTGTCCCAACTCCAGAAGAGCATGCAAAACCTGCTCCTGTTGCAGTTGATGGGGGTCGATGTCGCGGAGGAACTCGAAGAGGTGAAGGGCCAGCAAGCCTCGCTCTTTGCCTCAGATTCCTCCAAAATCATTTTCCGCTCCAGAGTCTGCTCCGTCGAGCAGGATGAGACGTCTTCGTGCTTCTTCTTCCAAAAGGTAGACAGGGGGAGCTCTGTGATCACCAGCCTAATGGAAGAAGACGGTTCTGTGACGTCTTCGCAGCCTGACATGCTGAGGATCAGCAAATCCTTCTATGCCAGGCTGTATGACGTCAAGCCCACAGACCGCGCGGCCTCCCAGTCGTTCCTGTCGTCTATCATGGAGGTCCTAAACGACAGCGAGCGGGAGAGTCTGGATCACCCGTTAACTCTGGACGAGATGACAAAGGCCGTCCGGTTCTTGCGACGAGTAAAACTCCCGGAAGCGACGGCTTACCGGTCGAGTTGTATTCGGCTCTGTGGGACTGGATGGGCCCAGACCTGCTGGAAGTGTACGAGGGTATGCTTCTGGCTGGCAGTATGCCAAAATCAATGAGGAAGGGCATCATCACCCTCATCTACAAGCAGAAGGGGGAGAGGGAGGAAATCAAAAACTGGCGGCCCATTTCGCTGCTCAATGTGGACTACAAGATCCTGTCAAAGGTCATCGCAAACAGGGTCAAGTCTGCTCTTGAGCTGGTGATTCACCCGGACCAGACCTGCGCTGTCCCCGGCAGGAAGATCTCTGATAGCCTGGCGCTACTCAGGGATACGATCGCCTACGTGCGGGACAGGGGGGTGGACACCTGCTTAATCAGCTTAGACCAGGAGAAGTCCTTTGACAGGATATCGCACACGTACCTGATGGACGTGCTCTCCAAGATGGGGTTTGGGGAGGGTATCCGCAATTGGATCCAACTGCTCTACAGAGACATCAGTAGCGCAGTTCTAATCAACGGGTGGGAAACTGAAAGCTTTCCGATCAGATCTGGAGTCAGGCAAGGCTGTCCTCTCTTGTCTGTCTTGTTTGTGTGTTGTATCGAGCCCTTTGCTGGGTCCACCAGGAAGGATGCGGGCATTAGAGGGGTGACAATTCCAGGCAACGGAGGCACTCAGGTCAAGACCTCCCTGTACATGGACAACGTAGCCATCTTTTGCTTGGATCCGCAGTCGGTCCGCAGATTGCTCACAATCTGCGACCAGTTTGAACTGGCCTCAGGAGTGAAGGTCAATCGCAGCAAAAGCGAGGCCATGTTCTTTGGCAACTGGGCTGACCGATCCTTTATTCCCTTCACTGTTAAGCCAGATTACCTGACGGTGTTGGGTATATGGTTCGGAGCGGACGGGGCGTGCGCCAAAAACTGGGACGAGCGTATCGCCAAAGTGAAGCAAAAACTGGGATGGTGGAAGCTGCGCTCCCTCTCCATGGCAGGAAAGAACCTGGTCATCAGGAGTGAGGTGCTCTCGGGGTTGCTGCACGTGGCACAGGTCTGGCCCATCTCTCGCTCCTGTGCCGCGGCAGTCACCCGGGCCGTCTTCCACTTTGTCTGGAGGTCCAAAATGGACCGTGTCCGCAGAGACACAATGTACAAATCTCTGGACAGTGGAGGAAAGGATGTTCCGAACGTGGCCCTCATCCTGAAGGCCACCATTGTGTGCGGCTGCATCAAGCTGTGCACAGACCCCCGGTACGCAAACACCAAGTGTCACTACGTGCTGAGGTTCTACCTGTCCCCGGTGTTGCGAAGGATGGGCCTGGCCATGCTGCCGTGAAACGCCCCCACCAGCTGGACCATGCCTGTCCACCTGTCCTTCGTGGAAAAGTTTTTCACAAAAAACCCCTTTGACCACAAGGCCATAAAACAGTGGTCAGCACGTAAGGTCCTGGACGCCCTACGAAAGAAGGAGAGGGTGGACCCTGTCGGGTGGTTCCCTGAGCGGACTGTCAAACTTGTTTGGCAGAACGTCTCATTGCCAGAGCTTTCACACAGCTTGGTTGGCGGTGAGGAGGGCCTTACCTGTCAGAGCGTTCATGCACAGCCGACGTCTCAGCAGCACGGCACGGTGCCCCCGAGTCGGCTGCGGGGCGGACGAGACTGTCACCCATCTCCTTCAGGACTGCGCCTTCGCAAAGCAGGTTTGGAAAGAGAAGCAGTGGTTGCTGTCGAGGTTCATCCCGAGCAGCTCCGTAACACAGGACTGTTCCCAGGGACACACACCGAGACAGACATCATCTGCTGCTGGAGGGCCATCAACTCGGTGAAAGACGCTCTTTGGTCTTGCCGAAACTTGCTGGTCATCCAGAGCAAGGAGATGTCCACGTCTGCGTGTTGCAGACTGGCGCAATCCAAGATCCAGGATTACGTGCTGAGGGACGCACTTAAAATTGGTGCAGTCGCCGCAAAGGCCCGGTGGGGAAGGGCCACAGTTTAAAGCCCTTTTGCCACGGTAAACCCGGGGGCAGGAATCAGTACAAACCCCCCCTCGGGCCGTACTTGTAACTTCTTTTTTTGTGTACATGGAGCACCATGATCTGCATACCACCTATGTAGTGCCATGTACAATGCAAGGTCTGTTTCATAATGCACGTTGAAAAGAAAAATGTAAATGTACCGTCACCATTCCGTGTACTGTATAGTGACACATGTAATGTCATTTGTTGAATGTACTTGAACTGAAAAGCATGGATCTGCATGTCGACTGACCATTGCTCAGGCCAGGAGGCCTGCCAAGGTGCCGGACTGGCACCAAGAAAGATTGAAGGCTTCGGCCAAAATACAAGCCGAAAGGAGGAATCTGCAACCCGATGGCGGCCAACCGAGCGGCGAACCAGGGTGTCAGAAACACCATCCGTGTGACGGTAAAGAAAGTGGAAGGACAGACAACAATCAACCAGGACCTCTTTGTGAAGAAAATCCTGCTTGGAACATGTGGCATGAAAGTTGCTGATGAGCAGCAGTTGGTGAGAGGCGCGAGCGCCCTATAAAAGGCCCAGCGGGAGATCGAGAGCCAGCGGCAGTTGGGAGCGGCCTATAAAAGGCCCAGCGGGAGATCGAGAGCCAGCGGCAGTTGGTGAGAGGCGGGAGCGGCCTATAAAAGGCCCAGCGGGAGATCGAGAGCCAGCGGCAGTTGGGAGCGGCCTATAAAAGGCCCAGCGGGAGATCGAGAGCCAGCGGCAGTTGGGAGCGGCCTATAAAAGGCGTGCTTGTGCAGCTACGGCGGGAGAGAAAGCAAAATAGAAGTAGAAAGGAATCAAAAGGTGACGTCACAGCCAATGGGGTAAGTGATTGGCTGGTGATTGGTGAGTAGCTTTTCTTTTTATTTTTTATATCAGTAAGTGAACTGTAACATTGTTATTACCAATTTAAGGGTATCTAAGGGTTAAGGCATGGCAGGAGAGCTCGGTCATGTGATATGCTCCTCCTGTGCTATGTGGGAACTCAGGGACGCTTCCGGTGTCCCTGAGGACTACGTGTGTGAGAAGTGTATCCGCCTCCATCTCCTGACGTACCGCGTTGCGGAATTGGAACTGAGGGTGGATTCACTCTGGAGCATCCACAATGCTGAGAATGACATAAGTGGCACGTTTAGTGAGTTGGTCTTACCGCATGAGAAGGATCCACAGCCAGCTAGGGAATGGAAGACCAGCAGGAAGAGTAGTACAAAGAAAGTAGTGCAAGGGTCCCACCTGGTCATCCCCATGCAAAACAGATACACTGCTTTGAGTGCTGTTGAGGGAGATGACTCATCAGGGGAGAGCAGCAGCAGCCAAGTTCATGGCACCGTGGCTGGCTCTGTTGTACAGGAGGGCATGAAAAAGAGTGGGAGAGCGATAGTGATAGGGGATTCAATCATAAGGGGAATAGATAGGCGTTTCTGCGGCTGCAATCGAGACTCCAGGATGGTATGTTGCCTCCCTGGTGCAAGGGTCAAGGATGTCTCCGAGCGAGTGCAGGACATTCTGAAAAGGGAGGGAGAACAGCCAGTTGTCGTGGTGCACATTGGTACCAACGACATAGGTAAAAAAAGGAATGAGGTCCTACGAGATGAATTTAAGGAGCTAGGAGTTAAATTAAAAAGTAGGACCTCAAAAGTAATAATCTCGGGATTGCTACCAGTGCCACGTGCTAGTCAGAGTAGGAATCGCAGGATAGCACAGATGAATACGTGGCTTAAGCAGTGGTGCAGCAGGGAGGGATTCAAATTCGTGGGGCATTGGAACAGGTTCTGGGGGAGGTGGGACCAGTACAAACTGGACAGTCTGCACTTGGGCAGGAACGGAACCAATGTCCTAGGGGGAGTGTTTGCTAGTGCTGTTGGTGAGGAGTTAAACTAATATGGCAGGGGGATGGGAACCAATACAGGGAGACAGAGGGAAACAAAAAGGAGACAAAAACAAAAAACAGAAAAGAGATGAGTAAAAATGGAGGGCAGAGAAACCAAAGGCAAGAAACAAAAAGGGCCACTGAATATAAAAGGGCTGCAGGAGGGGTAAAAACTAAAAATCATGGTTTAAAAACGAGGATGAAAACACTCTACCTAAATGCACGCAGCATTCGAAATAAAGTAAATGAGTTGACGGCACAAATCATTACAAATGGGTATGATTTGGTGGCCATTACAGAAACATGGTTGCAAGGTGGCCAAGACTGGGAATTAAACATACAGGGGTATCTGACGATTCAGAAAGATAGGCAAGAAGGGAAAGGAGGTGGGGTAGCTCTGTTAATAAAGGATGATATCAGGGCAGTTGTGAGGGATGATATTGGCTCCAATGAACAAAATGTTGAATCATTGTGGGTGGAGATTAGAGATAGTAAGGGGAAAAAGTCACTGGTCAGCGTAGTTTATAGGCCCCCAAATAATAACTTCACGGTGGGGCGGGCAATAATCAAGGGAATAATGGAGGCATGTGAAAAAGGAATGGCAGTAGTTATGGGGGATTTTAACCTACATATCGATTGGTCAAATCAAATCGCAGGGGGTAGCCTGGAGGAGGAATTAATTGAATGCGTACGGGACTGTTTCTTAGAACAGTATGTAACAGAGCCTACAAGGGAGCAAGCCATCTTGGATCTGGTCCTGTGTAATGAGACAGGAAAAATAAACGATCTCCTCGTAAAAGATCCTCTCGGAATGAGTGATCATAATATGGTTGAATTTGTAATACAGATTGAGGATGAGGAAGTTGTATCAGAAACGAGGGTACTATGCTTAAACAAAGGGGACTACAGTGGGATGAGGGCAGAGTTGGCTAAAGTAGACTGGAAACAAGGACTAAACGGTGGCACAATTGAGGAACAGTGGAGGACTGTTAAGGAGCTCTTTCATAGTGCGCAAAAAAAATATATTCCAGTGAAAAAGAAGGGCGGCAAGAGAAGTGATAACCAGCCGTGGATAACCAAGGAAATAAAGGAGAGTATCAAATTAAAAACCAATGCGTATAAGGTGGCCAAGGTTAGTGGGAAACTCGAAGATTGGGAGAATTTTAAACGACAGCAAAGAATGACTAAGAAAGCAATAAAGAAAGGAAAGATAGATTACGAAAGTAAACTTGCGCAAAACATAAAAACAGATAGTAAAAGCTTTTACCGATATATAAAACGGAAAAGAGTGACTAAAGTAAATGTTGGTCCCTTAGAAGATGAGAAGGGGGATTTAATAATGGGAAATGTGGAAATGGCTGAGACCTTAAACAATTATTTTGCTTCCGTCTTCACAGTGGAAGACACAAAAACAATGCCAAAATTTGCAGGCCACAGGAATGTGGGAAGGGAGGACCTTGAGACAATCACTATCACTAGGGGAGTATTGCTGGACAGGCTAATGGGACTGAAGGTAGACAAGTCCCCTGGTCCTGATGAAATACATCCCAGGGTATTAAAAGAGATGGCTGAAGTTATAGCAGATGCATTCGTTATAATCTACCAAATTCTCTGGACTCTGGGGAGGTACCAGCGGATTGGAGAGCAGCTAATGTAACGCCTCTGTTTAAAAAAGGGGGCAGGCAAAAGGCAGGTAACTATAGGCCGGTTAGTTTAACATCTGTAGTGGGGAAAATGCTTGAAACTATCATTAAGGAAGAAATAGCGGGACATCTGGATAGGAATAGTGCAATCAAGCAGACGCAACATGGATTCATGAAAGGGAAATCATGTTTAACTAACTTACTGGAATTCTTTGAGGATATAACGAGCATGGTGGATAGAGGTGTACCGATGGATGTGGTGTATTTAGATTTCCAAAAGGCATTCGATAAGGTGCCACACAAAAGGTTACTACAGAAGATAAAGGTACGCGGAGTCAGAGGAAATGTATTAGCATGGATAGAGAATTGGCTGGCGAACAGAAAGCAGAAAGTCGGGATAAATGGGTCCTTTTCCGGTTGGAAATCAGTGGTTAGTGGTGTGCCACAGGGATCAGTGCTGGGAACACAACTGTTTACAATATACATAGATGACCTAGAAGAGGGGACAGAGTGTAGTGCAACAAAATTTGCAGATGACACAAAGATTAGTGGGAAAGCGGGTTGTGTAGAGGACTCAGAGAGACTGCAAGGAGATTTGGATAGGTTAAGCAAATGGGCTAAGGTTTGGCAGATGGAATACAATGTCGGAAAGTGTGAGGTCATCCACCTTGGGGGAAAAAAACAGTAAAAGGGAATATTATTTGAATGGGGAGAAATTACAACATGCTGTGGTGCAAAGGGACCTGGGGATCCTTGTGCATGAATCCCAAAAGGTTAGTTTGCAGGTGCAGCAGGTAATCAGGAAGGCAAATGGAATATTGGCCTTCATTGCGAAAGGGATGGAGTACAAAAGCAGGGAGGTCTTGCTGCAACTGTAGAAGGTATTGGTAAGGCCGCACCTGGAGTACTGCGTGCAGTTTTGGTCACCTTACTTAAGGAAGGATATACTAGCTTTGGAAGGGGTACAGAGACGATTCACTAGGCTGATTCCAGAAATGAGGGGGTTACCTTATGATGATAGATTGAGTAGACTGGGTCTTTACTCCTTGGAGTTCAGAAGGATGAGGGGTGATCTTATAGAAACATTTAAAATCATGAAAGGGATAGACAAGATAGAGGCAGAGAGGTTGTTTCCATTGGTGGGGGAGACTAGAACTAGAGGGCAAAATACGGAGGAGCCAATTTAAAACCGAGTTGAGAAGAAATTTCTTCTCCCAGAGGGTTGTGAATCTGTGGAATTCTCTGCCCAAGGAAGCAGTTGAGGCTAGCTCATTGAATGTTTTCAAGTCAAAGATAGATAGATTTTTAATCAATAAGGGAATTAAGGGTTACGGGGAGAGGGCGGGTAAGTGGAGATGAGTCCACGACCAGATCAGCCATGATCTTATTGAATGGCGGAGCAGGCTCGAGGAGCTAGATGGCCTACTCCTGTTCCTAATTCTTATGTTCTTATGTCTTCGCCTTGCAGGACCTCCCGAAGAAAGGTTACTTTGATGTAACCTTCAAAACCGTCACCCTATGCCTGAAGTTCCTGAAGGGATTGAAGGAGGCGAGTGAACCACTGCGGTCAATGTAGACTTGGGAACCACTGTTCACCCTCCCGTCGCAGAGAAGACGCACTATCACAGTGCAGATGTACAACCCCCACATTCCGGTCATCGATGTGCTGACTTTCCTCGCCAGGTATGTCGATGGGGCAGGAAACAGCAGCGACCTGAAAGACCTCCACGGGATTTGGACCAGCAAGCGCCAGATCCAGGTTACCATGAAAGTGGACACCAGCGGAACCATTCTCAAACCCCCCCTCCAACTTCGCCATCGGAGGAAGTTGGGGCTACATGGTGTACGGTGGCCAGCCCAATGTGTGCCGGACCTGCGGGAAGGCAGGCCATGTGGCGGCAAGCTGCAAGACAGTCATCTGCAAGAACGAAAGCCACCAGACAAAAGACTGTAAAGAGACCAAGTGCTGCAACCTTTGTGGTCTGGCTGGGCATCTCTACAAGAACTGCCCCAAACGCAACTTCAGCTATGCGCAGGCGGCAAAGAACATTGCACGAGAGGAGGAGGAAGCAGAGGAACACAACGCTCCAGAGGAGACCTACATCCTCCCCCTGACCGACACGCAGGGCAAAGAAGCAACCGCCCTCGTGGACTCTCAACAAGTCAGGGAGGAAGAGAAGCCTGCTACGGCCAGCTGCGGGACACCAACACCCAGCAGTGAAGCTCTCCCCCAGCGCACCGAGTCCACGTACGAGGAGACAGCAGATGATGAAGCGGGATGGGAGACCGTCAAAATAAAAAAGGCCGATAAGCATAAGGAAAAGAGGCAATCAAGGGCCCCTGCTGAAACGAAAGGGAAGAGGCGGCTAACATCCACGACAGACAGCAGCGGCATCTGCTCGCCTGACGACGAAAGGCGAGACAAGATCCCTCACTGCCGCCACCAGAACAAGCGGCAAAACGCCAACCCACAGTCCCAGGCTACCGAGAGCAGTGAAGCAAGTCCTAAATGGCTTACCCCTTATCCTTAGACTATGTCCCCTGGTTCTGGACTTCCCCAACATCGAGAACATTCTTCCTGCATCTAACCTGTCTAGTCCCATCAGAATTTTATGTTTCTATGAGATCCCCTCTTAACCTTCTAAACTCCAGTGAATACAGGCCCAGTTGATCCAGTCTCTCCTCATATGTCAGTCCTGCCATCCCGGGAATCAGTCTGGTGATCCTTCGCTGCACACTCTCAATAGTAAGAACGTCCTTCCTCAGATTAGGAGACCAAAACTGAACACAATATTCCAGGTGAGGCCTCACTAAGGCCCTGTACAACTGCAGTAAGACCTCCCTGCTCCTATACTCAAATCCGCTAGCTATGAAGGCCAACATTTGCCTTATTCACAGCCTGCTGTACCTGCATGCCAACTTTCAATGACTGATGTACCATGACACCCAGGTCTCGTTGCACCTTCCCTTTTCCTAGTCTGCCGCCATTCAGATAATATTCTGCCTTTGTGTTTTTGCCACCAAAGTGGATAACCTCACATTTATCCACATTATACTGCACCTGCCACTCCTTTGCCCACTCACCTAACCTGTTCAAGTCACCGTGCATCCTTTTAGCGTCCTCCTCACAGCTCACACCGCCACCCAGCTTAGTGTCATCTGCAAACTTGGAGATATTACACTCAATTCCCTCATCCAAATCATTAATGTACATTGTTAATAGCTGGGATCCCAGCACTGAGCCCTGCGGCACTCCACTAGTCACTGCCTGCCATTCTGAAAGGGATCCATATATCCCGACTCTCTGCTTCCTGTCTGCCAACCAGTTCTCTATCCACATCAGTACATTACCCCCAATACCATGTGCTTTAAATTTGCACTCTTGCACCAATCTCTTGTGTGGGACCTTGTCAAAAGCCTTTTGAAAGTCCAAATACACCATATCCACCAGTTCTCCCTTGTCCACTCTACCAGTTACATCCTCAAAAAATTCTCGAAGATTTGTCAAGCAAGATTTCCCTTTCATAAATCCATGCTGACTTGGACTGATCCCGTCACTGCTTTCCAAATGTGCTGCTATTTCATCTTTAATAATTGATTCCAACATTTTCCCCACTACTGATGTCAGGCTAACCAGTCTATAATTACCCACCTTCTCTCTCCCTCCCTTCTTAAAAAGTGGTGTTACATTAGCTACCCTCCAGTCCATAGGAACCGATCCAGAGTCGATAGACTGTTGGAAAATGATCACCAATGCATCCACTATTTCTCGGGCTACTTCCTTAAGTACTCTGGGATGCAGACTATCAGGCCCCGGGGATTTATCGGCCTTCAATCCCATCAATTTCCCTAACACAATTTCCTGCCTAATAAGGATTTCCTTCAGTTCCTCCTTCTCACTCGACCCTCGGTCCCTTACTATTTTCGGAAGGTTATTTGTGTCTTCCTTCATGAAGACAAAACCAAAGTATTTGTTTAACTGGTCTGCCATTTCTTTGTTCCCCATTGTAAATTCACCTGAATCTGACTGCAAGGGACCTACGTTTGTCTTTACTAATCTTTTTCTCTTCACATATCTATAGAAGCGTTTGCAGTCAGTTTTTATGTTCCCAGCAAGCTTCCTCTCATACTCTATTTCCCCCCTCCTAATTAAACCCTTTGTCCTCCTCTGCTGAATTCTAAATTTCTCCCAGTCCTCAGGTTTGCTGCTTTTTCTGGCCAATTTATATGCCTCTTCCTTGGATTTAACACTATCCTTAATTTCCCTTGTTAGCCACGGTTGAGCCACCTTCCTCATTTTATTTTTACTCCAGACAGGGATGTACAAGGAAGTTCGTCATCTGAGGCGGAGCGGGCAGATCAAGGAGGCCTACAAGAGGCCCAACATCGGGGAGCAGAGTCGGGGAGCGTCGTCGGAGGCGGAGCGGGGAGATCAAGGAGACCTACAAGAGGCCCAACATTGGGGAGCATCGTCGGAGGCCAGCTGGTGCAGCTGCAGGGAGTGGAGGCAAAAAAGAAGTAGAAAGAAATCGAAAGGTGACGTCACAGCCAAGTGATTGGCTGGTGATTGGTGAGTAGTTTTTCTTTTTCTTTTCTTTATCAGTAAGCAACCTTTAGCATTATTGTTGCCAAATTAAGTTAATCTGCGTGTTAAGTCATGGCAGGAGAGCTCGGACACATGTTATGCTCCTCCTGTGCTATGTGGGAAGTCAGGGACGCTTCCAGTGTCCCTGACGGCTACATGTACGGGAAGTGCATCCGCCTGCAGCACCTGACAGACCGCGTTGTGGCACTGGAGCTGCGGGTGGGTTTACTCTGGAGCATCCGTGATGCTGAGGATGATGTGACTAGCAAGTTTAGTGAGTTGGTTTTACCGCAGTAAAGGTTACGCAGCCAGATAGGCTGACCAACAGGAAGAGCAGTGGAAGGAAGGTAGTGCAGGGGTCCACTGCGGTCATCCCCCTGCAAAACAGATACACCACTTTGGGTACTGTTGAGAGGGATGACTCATTGAGGAGAGCAGCAGCAGCCAAGTTCATGGTACCGTAGGTGGCTCTGCTGCACGGGAGGGCAGCAAAAGAGTGGGAGAGCTATAGTAATAGGGGATTCTATTGTAAGGAGAATAGATAGACATTTCTGCAGCCGCAACCGAGACTCCAGGATGGTATGTTGCCTCCCTGGTGCAAGGGTCAAGGATGTCTTGGAGTGGGTGCAGGACATTTTGAAGCGGGAGAGTAAACAGCCAGTTGTCGTGGTGCATATAGGTACCAATGATATAGGTAAAAACTGGATGAGGTCCTACAAGATGAATTTAGGGAGCTAGGAGCTAAATTAAAAAGTAGGACCTCAAAAGTAGTAATCTCAGGATTGCTACCAGTGCCACGTGCTAGTCAGAGTAGGAATCGCAGGATAGCTCAGATGAATACGTGGCTTGAGGAGTGGTACAGAAGGGAGGGATTCAAATTCCTGGGACATTGGAACCGGTTCTGGGGGAGGTGGGACCAGTACAAACCGGACGGTCTGCAACTGGGCAGGACTGGAGCCAATGTCCTAGGGGGAGTGTTTGCTAGTGCTGTTGGAGAGGGGTTAAACTAATATTGAAGGGGGATGGGAGCCTATGCAGGGAGACAGAGGAAAGTAGAATGGGGGTAGAAGCAAAAGATAGAAAGAAGAAAAGTAAAAGTGGAGGGCAGAGAAACCCAAGGCAAAAAGGGCCACATTACTGCAAAATTCTAAAGGGGCAAAGGGTGTTAAAAAGACAAGCCTAAAGGCTCTGTGCCTTAATGCAAGGAGTATTTGCAATAAGGTGGATGAATTAACTGCGCAGATAGCAGTTAATGGATATAATGTAATTGGCATCACGGAGACATGGCTCCAGGGTGACTAAGGCTGGGAACTCAACATCCAGAGGTATTCAACATTTAGGAAGGATAGACAGAAAGGAAAAGGAGGTGGGGTGGCGTTGCTGGTTAAAGAGGAATTTAATGCAATCGCAAAGAAGAACATTAGCTTGGATGATGTGGAATCAGTATGGGTGGAGCTACGGAATACCAAAGGGCAAAAAATGCTAGAGGGAGTTGTGTACAGACCACCAAACAGTAGTAGTGAGGTTGGGGACAGCATCAAACAAGAAATTGGGGATGCATGCAATAAAGGTTCCGCAGTTATCATGGGCGACTTCAATCTACATATTGATTGGGCTAACCAAACTGGTAGCAATGCGGTGGAGGAGGATTTCCTGGAGTGTATTAGGGATGGTTTCCTAGACCAATATGTCGAGGAGCCAACTGGAGGGCTGGCCATCCTAGACTGGGTGATGTGGAATGAGAAAGGACTAATTAGCAATCTTGTTGTGCGAGGCCCCTTGGGGAAGAGTGACCATAAAATGATAGAATTCTTTATTATTACTCAGTTAATTCAGAGACTAGGGTCCTGAACTTAAGGAAAGGTAACTTTGATGGTATGAGACGTGAATTGGCTAGAATAGACTTAAAGGGTTGAAAATGGGAGATATGTCATGATATGCAAATGAAATAAGGTATGAAGTTTGACATTTGCAAATGAAATAAGTGGAATTTATTTAATTCTATTTAAATGTAACAATTGGGAGATATGTTGTCTGGATAATCAAATAAGGTGTGAGGTTTAATCTGCAAATGAAACAAGCGTGAAGTTTAGTATCATATGCAAATGAACGAATGAGAGATCTATTGTATGCAAAGGATATACGTGGCCGATTGTTATTATATGCAAATGATATAAGTGGGAGATTGTTATATGCAAATGAAACAAGTATTATGTTATTTGAAAATAACAAAGCATGGTTTTAACATATGCTAATGCAACTAACAAGTGGCTTGATATTATACGCAAATAAAACAAGTGGGAGCAATGTTATTATATGCAAATGAAACATGTGGGAGATATGTTATATGCAAATGAAACATGGGAGATATGTTATATGCAAATGAAACCTGTGAGATATATATGCAAATGAAACATGGGGGATATGCTATATCCAAATAAAACAAGGGAGGTATGTTATATGCAAATGAATGTGGGAGATATGATATATGCAAATGAACCATGTGCGACATATGTTATATGCAAATGAAACGTGGGAGGTATATATGCAAATGAAACGTGGGAGAAATGTTCTATGCAAATGAAACATGGAGATATATATGCAAATGAAACAAGGGAGATATGTTATATGCAAATGAATGTGGGAGATATGATAAATGCAAATGAAACATGTGGGAGATCTGATCTATGCAAATGAAACATGTGAGCGATATGATATATAAAAATGAAACACGTGGGAGATATGATATATACAAATGAAACACATGGGAGATATGATGTATGCAAATGAAACGTGGGCGATATGATATATGCAAATGAAACATGTGGGTGATATCTATGCAAATGAAATGTGGGAAATATCTTCTATGCAAATGAAACATATGGGAGATATATATGCAAATGAAACATGGGAGATATGATATATGCAAATGAAACATATAGGAGATCTGATCTATGCAAATGAAACGTGGGAGATATCTTCTATGCAAATGAAACATGTGGGACATATCTTCTATGCAAATGAAACGTGGGAGATATCTTCTATGCAAATGAAACATGTGGGACATATCTTCTATGCAAATGAAACGTGGGAGATATCTTCTATGCAAATGAAACGTGGGAGATATGATATATGCAAATGAAACATGGGGGAGATATGATATATGCAAATGGAACATGGGAGACATGATGCATACAAATAAATCAAGCCGCTGATCTGTTATTATATCCAAATACAAGTGGTAGATATGTTATATGCAAATGAAGTGAGAGCTATGTCATGAGAGGCGTATCACAAGGCATGAGTTTTGAAAAATGCAATGAGGTTTGATATTATAATCAAATAAAACATGCAGGAGATATTTAATCTTATGCAATTGCTACACAAGAAATACTATATACAAAAACAACAAGAGGAAAATACCTGAATGCAAATTAAACAAGTGGGAGTTTTGTAATATGTAAATGAAATAAGGTGTGAGATTTATGCAAATGAGAAGCATGAGGTTTGGTATATGCGAATGAACAAATGGGAAATATAGTCTTGTATGCAAATGAAATAAGCGTGCAGTTTTAGATATGAAAATGAAGCAAATTCGATACTTGTTATTACATGCAAATGAAACAAGTATGTTATTTGTAAATTTGAAGAAAGTATAAGTTTTCATATATATAATGAAACTAGCAGGAGGTTTACCTTTACATGTAAATGAACAAGAAGGAGATATGTTTGCAAATGAAACAAGTGGGAGATATGTCATTATAGGCAAATATGAGATATATATTATGCAAATCTAATATGACGTGAGGTTTGCTGTTGTATGTAAATGAAACAAGTGGGAGATGGGTTACTGCGCTGAGCAATGCCGTGAAGTATGTTTAAAAGGCTAGAAAGCAAATTGATTCAGCAGTTTTATATTTTTAGCCATATCTGTGCTTTAGTTTCTTCTCTCCTTGGATTTACATTCTCACCAGCAATACCAATACGTTTTTTTCAAAAATATACTTTATTCATATAAAATTTTCACAATACATTGGAAAATAGTTCAGTACCTTGTGGTCAGCAATTCCATACAATTAATTTGGACGCTGACAGCAGTTCCATACAATGCACTAGCGTGCATTTCATTGCAAGGTACAGTTTAGTACAATCCATAAATCACGTTACATGTAGTACTGTGCAAATGAGGGTATTACATGGAGCAGATGAGAACAGGTTTACATTACATTCTAGGATACATTTCAATACCGATCACGAATCACGTTACATGTAGCACTGTGCAGATGAAAGCAGTACACGGACTGGATGGGGATACATTTACATTTCTTTACAAGTTACTAAATAGTGCAGAGACTTTCATTATACATGGCACAACACAGGTGTTTTTCAGTACATGGTGCTCTATGTATACAAGCAGATTAACAAGTACAGCCCGAGGGGGGTCTGATTCCATCCCCTGGGTTTACCGTGGCGGAAGAGCCTTAAACTGTGGCTCTTCCCCATCGTGCCTTTGCGGTGACTGTACCAACCTTTAGTGCGTCCCTCAGCACGTACTCCTGGACCGTGGATTGCGCCAGTCTGCAACACTCGGTTGTGGATATCTTCTTGCTCTGTAAGACCAGCAAGTTTTGGGAAGACCAAAGTGCATCTTTCACCGAGTTGATGGCTCTCCAGCAGCAGATGATGTCTGCCTCGGTGTGCGTCCCTGGGAACAGTCCGCAGAGCACAGAGCACGGAGTTACAGAGCTGCTTGGGATGAACCTCGACAGCAACCACTGCATCTCCTTCCAGATCTGCCTTGCAAAAGGGGCAGCCCCAAAGGAGATGGATGACAGTCTTGTCCGCACCACAGCCAACTTGGGGGCAGAGTGCCGTGTCTCTGAAATCCCGGCTGTGCATGAAGGATCTGATGAGTAGGGCCCTTCTCACTGCCAACCAAGCTACATCTTGGTGCTTGTGTGAAAGCTCTGGCGATGAGACATTCTGCCAAATGAGTTCGACAGTCTGCTCGGGGAACCACCCGACAGGATCCATCATCTCCTTCTTTTGTAGGGTATCCAGGACCTTGCGTGCCAACCAATGCTTTATGGCCTTGTGGTCAAAGGTGTTTTTCTTGAAAAACGTTTCCATGAAGGACCGGTGCTGAGGCATGGTCCAATTGGTTGGAGCATTCCGCAGCAGCCTGGCCAGACCCATCCTTCGCAAAACCGGGGACAGATAGAATCTCAGCACGTACTGACACTTGATGTTTGCGTACGAAGGGTCTATGCACAGCTTGATGCAGCCGCACACAAAGGTGGCCATCAGGATGAGGGCCTTTCCCTTCTTGTCCAGAGATTTATACATCATGTGTCTGCGGACATGGTCCATTTTCGATCTCCAGACGAAATGGAAGACGGCTCGGGTGACTACCACGGCACAGGAGCGGCGTATGGGCCAGACCTGCGCCTCGTACAACAACACCGAGAGCACCTCATTCCTGATGACCACGTTCTTTCCTGCAATGGAGAGTGAGCGCAGCTTCCACCATCCCAGTTTATGTTTCGCTTTAGCGATACGCTCCTTCTAGTTTTTGACGCACGCCCCGTCCGCTCCGAACCATATTCCCAACACCTTCAAATAATCTGACTTCGCGGTGAAGGGAATAAATGATCAGTCGGACCAGCTTCCAAAGAACATGGCCTCGCTTTTGCTGCGATTTACCTTCGATTCCGAGGCCAGATCAAACTGGTCACAGATTGTGAGCAATCCGCGGACCGACTGTGGATCCAAGCAAAAGACGGTGACGTCGTCCATTCACAGGGAGATCTTGACCTGAGCGCCTCCGCTCCCTGTCACCCCCTCTAATGCTCGCATCCTTCCTGATGGACTCGGCAAAGGGCTCGATACAACTACAAACAAGACAGAGGAGAGGGGACAGCCTTGCCTGACTCCAGACCTGATCGGAAAGCTTTCAGTTTCCCACCCATTGATTAGAACTGCGCTACTGATGTCTGTGTAGAGCAGTTGGATCCAATTGCGGATACCCTCCCCAAACCCCATCTTGGAGAGCACGTCCATCAGGTACATGTGCGATATCCTGTCAAAGCCTTCTCCTGGTCCAGCAATACCATTACTTATAATCACGGGACTTTCCGATTTGTCCTGGCAACATGCAAGGTTCTTCACCGCTGGCATATAGTTGGTACATTGCCCCTCCTGGTCAGGGAGTGGCGTACTAACTATGGGAATCTCTTCACGTTGGTCTGCGATTGGTCACTTGGGCAGAGTGACAGCTCTCTTGATGACTTTTTATTTCTGTGACACTTTTTTTAGTAAGTGTCGCACTTAAATATTCTGAATTCTTCCCTCCGCATGCATCTGCTCTCCAGAGACTTGTTCGAGAGGAAGAGAGTTATCTTCCTGTGTTGTTGCCAAGCCTTTGCCCCTTGCATTCATTAGTGGAGCCACTGCATCGATCATTAGGCAGAAGGCGCCTCCTCTTTCCTTCAATCTGCTAATGTGTCTATAATGGAGGGAACATCTCCCATCAAAATATTAGTCATTAAATGATAGAATTTGATACAAACCAATCCTATTATTGCGATTTAACCAAGGTATAAAATCAAATACTTTTGTCGAACTTCAACATGTTTTTCTTTTCATTTATTTCTGTTAAATTATGTTAATTTCCTGATTAGAACTGTCTTGATATCAGCTTATTTCACTTAACCGTGAGAGTGAAGAGTTCATGTCAATAAATCAAAGGTTTTTTAAAATATCAAAGTGTGGTGTCTGTAGGAGGCCTCCAGTATTCTCGCAGCTGGCAATCTGTTAATATACAGGAGGTGGGCCCTGAGGCGCCAGCTGTGTCTGGGAGTCTGGGACCAGTGCCTTTTCCTGGCTATCCCAAAATGGCTATCCCACTCAGTGCGAAATACAGGACACCTTCCCGTTCATCTTGCAACAGGACTAAGTAAAACGTTGCTGTGCGGAAATTGCCTGCCTTGATTCCTATACTTCAAAAGTATTTCATAGAACCATAGAATGGTACAGCACGGAAGGAGGCCATTTGGCCCAATGTACCTGTGTCGGCTCTTTGAGCTATCGAATGAATCCCATTCCCCTGCTCTTTCCCCATAGCCCTGTAATTTTATTCCCCTTCAAGTATGTTGCGTATGAATAAAGAGTCTGACTAGATACTGTGAGCTCAAAGTAAAGTGTGACCGTAGTCTTTTATTGCAGGTCTCCAGAGTGCCTCTCCAGCCTATGAGGCCTCCTTAAGTACAGGTGCTCCCAAGGTATTGTGGGATCACTTGGGACTCCAAGGGATGATCCCTCTGGTGGCTACACAAGGTATTTACAGGTTTACATATAACTAGGAACATTTTACCCAAAAACGGGTCTACATAATCGACATGGACCCTGGACCACGGTTTGGAGGGCCAAGACCATAAACTTAGTGGCGCCTCCCTGGATACATTGCTTAACTGCGGGCATGTGTTACATTTGTGCATGCAGAACTCTTAAGTCCGCATCGATACCGGACCACCACATGTGGGATCTGGCTATCGCTTTCATCATTACAATGCCTGGATGAGTACTGTGGAGATCACTGTGAAAGTGTCCCAGTCCTTCTTGGGGACCACTACCCGATTACCCCACAGAAGGCAGGCTGCCTGTATAGACATTTCATCTTTGCGCCGCTGGTACGGCTTTATCTCCCTGCATTTCCAATGGACCAGCTCCCGTGAAGCGCACAATTTTTTACTAGGGACGGTAAGGGGTCCTGGCTCGTCCAGGTTCGAATCTGTTGGGCTGTGACGGGTGATTGCTTACTCTCGAATGCTTCCATTATCATGACTAAATCTGCGGGCTGTGCCATTTCCACCCCCGTGGTGGGCAATGGCAGCCTACTGAGAGCATCGGCACAGTTTTCTGTGCCTGGCCTGTGGCGGATGCCGTAGTTGTATGCGGACAATATGAGCGCCCATCTCTGATTGCGGGTTGATGCATTCGTATTTATCCCCTTACTTTCGGAAAAAAGGGATATCAGTGGCTTATGGTCAGTTTCCAATTCAAATTTTAGCCCAAACAAATATTGATGCATTTTCTTTACCCCATAAACACATGCTAACGCTTCTTTTTCAATCATGCTGTAGGCTCTCTCAGCCTTAGACAGACTTCTGGATAAATAAGCAACCGGTTATAATTTCCCCGATTCATTAGCTTTTTGCAATACACACCTGACCCCGTACGACGACGCATCACATGCTAGTACCAAACGCTTACATGGATCATACAACACAAGCAATTTGTTTGAGCATAACAATTTTCTAGCTTTTACAAAGACATTTTCTTGGCTTTTACCCCATACCCATTTGTCTCCTTTATGCAGTAAGGCGTGCAATGGTTCTAGCAGGGTGCTGAGACCCGGTAAGAAGTTACCAAAGTAGTTCAAGAGTCCTAGAAACGACCGCAGCTCCGTCACGTTCTGTGGCCCCGGCGCATTCTCGATTGCCTCTGTCTTCGAATCGATGGGCCTGATGCCGTCTGCTGCAATTCTCCTCCCCAGGAACTCCACTTCAGGTGCCAGGGAAATGCACTTCGAGCATTTTAACCTGAGCCCCACGCGGTTGAGTCGACTAAGAATCTCCTCCAGGTTCTGCAGGTGCTCGACTGTGTCCCGACCTGTAACCAAGATGTCGTCCTGGAAGAACACCGTGCGCGGGATCGTCATCAGTAAGCTTTCCATGTTTCTCTGCAATATCGCCGCAGCTGATTGAATCCCAAATGGGCATCTGTTATAAATGAAGAAACCTTTGTGCGTGTTGATGCAGGTGAGGCCCTTCGATGATTCCTCCAGCTCCTGCGTCATGTAGGCTGAGGTCAAGTCCAGCTTCATGAATGTCTTTCCTCCCACCAGCATTGCAAAAAGGTCATCTGCCTTTGGTAGTGGCTATTGATTCTGCAGGGAGAAACGATTGATAGTTACTTTGTAATCACCACAGATTCTGATGGTGCCGTCTCCCTTGAGGACTGGGACAATCGGACTGGCCCACTTGTTGAATTCGATCGGCGAAATGATACCCTCTCGTTGCAGCCGGTCCAGCTCGATCTCCACCCTCTCTCTCTCATCATGTACGGTACCGCTCTCGCCTTGTGATGGATGGGTTGTGCCCCCGGAATCAATCTTTTGCTTCTTGGAACTTCCCGATGCCTGGTTCGAACAGCGAGGGTAACTTGTTAAAGACCCGGGCACACGAAGTGTCAGCAACAGACGAGAGCACTCGGACGTCATCCCAGTTCCAGCGTATCTTTCCTAGCTAGCTCCTACTGAACAGCGTGGGACCATTGCCCGGTACCACCCAGAGTGGTAGCTTGTGCACCGCTCCATCGTAGGAGACCTTTACAGTAGCACTGCCGGTTACGGGAATCACTTCCTTTGTGTAAGTTCTCAGTTTAGTGCGAATGGGATTCAGGACTGGCCTTAAGGCCTTGCTGCACCACAATTTATTGAAAGTCTTTTTGCTCATAATGGACTGGCTCATGCCCGTGTCCAGCTCCATTGACACTGGGAGTCCATTTAATTCAACCTTCAGCATTATTGGGGGACACTTTGTGGTAAATGTGTGCACCCGATATACCTCTGCCTCCTCGGCCTGAGGCTCTGGTTCATCGTGATCCGCCGTGGATTTGTCCTCCTCTGCAACATGGTGGTTTGCAGGATTAGCAGGGTTTGCAGCTCGCCTGCACATATGTTAGAGGTGTCCCATTGTTCCACAGCCCTTGCAAACGTATCCTTTGAAGTGGCTTGAATGGAAACGATGATCACCCCCACAGTGCCAACAAGGTGTTAATGGCCTAACATTCATCACCCTTGATGGTGGACTCTGAGACATCTGCAGACGTGTAGCTGCAGGCATGTGGGGCCTGCCCTGTATGTTGCGATTTGAAAACATCACTTTGTTCACAGTATTTGTAGCAGCACTCGTGTGCTGAGAGATTTGCTTAGTAATGTCACCATGGCAATGAATGCCTGGGCTATCGCTATGGCTTTACTCAAGGTTGGGGTCTCTACAGTCAAAAGTTAGCGAAGTACCATTTCATGGCCAATGCCAAGTACGAGGAAGTCCCTGAGCAAGTGCTTCAAATGTCCTTCAAATTAGCAATGTCCTGCAAGGCGTCTCAGCTCGGCGACATAGTTCGCCACTTCTTGGCCTTCAGACCTTTTGGAGGTGTACAACCGGTACCTCGCCATCAGAACACTTTCCTTCGGGTTCAGATGCTCCCGGACCAGTGTACACAAATCATCGTATGATTTCTCTGTGGGTTTCACTGGAGCAAGTAGATTTTTCATGAGGCCATACGTTGGTGCCCCGCAGACGGTGAGGAGAATCGCCCTTTGTTTGGCAGCGTTCACTTCTCCTTCCAGCTCATTGGCCACAAAGTATTGGTCGAGTCACTCCACGAAGGTTTCCCAATCATCTGCCTCCGAAAATTTCTCCAGGATGCTCACTGTTCTGTGCATCGTTGGGTTCGTCATCTGTATCTCGTCTCCAGTTGTGCATGAAAAAAGAGTCTGACTAGTTACTGTGAGCTCAAAGTAAAGTGTGACCGTAGTCTTTTATTGCAGGTCTCCAGAGTGCCCCTCCAGCTTGTGAGGCCTCCATAAGTACAGGTGCTCCCAAGGGATTGTGGGATCCCTTGGGACTCCAGAGGGTGAGCCCTCTGGTGGCTACACAAGATATTTACAGGTTTACATATATAACAAAGTATTTATTCAATTCTCTTTTGAATGTTACTAGTGAATCTGCTTCCACCACCCTTTCAGGCAGTGCGTTCCAAATGATAACCACTCGCTGCATTAAAACAATGTTTCCTCATGTCCCTTCTGGTTCTTTTGCCAATCACCTTAAATCTCTGACCTCTGGTTACCGACCTTTCTGCCAGTGGCATCCTGAGGTGATGGAAAGACACCATTTTCTTTCATTACTGGGGACACACTGCTACATTAAATGTGTGAAGGTCACATGTTATCTCTACCCACTGCCCCCACTCCCCAACTTGAATGCCAGCCTCAGCCTATGGAGCCAATGTCAAAGATACAGGATGATTCAATGGTCATATCCAGTGCTAATTTGGCTCTTCCCCCCCCCCCCCCCCACTACTGCCAAACTCACGAACACAAGTGCATTCCTCAGGGATATTACCCTGGCCCACAAGCTGATCAAATCAGTATTGTAAAAAGGGAATTTTCCCAACACAAAAGGTGCAGTTTATTTATCACGGTCTGCCGGACTGAATCACAAAATTCCCAGCTCACTGTCACATAGTCCACCAACTGAGTCTGCTGGCCTTTTTCCATTCCCACTGCAATATAAATTTCTCAAATTTGAGCTCTGACAATTAAACCCCTCTCAAGGAAACACCCCAAGATCGATTTGGAGACAATATAATGTAAATAGTAGAAAAAGAGAAGTCTTCAGGGATGACCTAATGGAGGTCTTTAAAATGAATGAAAGGGTTTGATAAGGTAGTTGTCCAGAAGATGTTTCCACTTGTGGGGGTGTCCAAAACTAGGGGTCATAAATATAAGATAATCACTAATAAATTCAATAGGAAATTCAGGAGAAATGTCTTTACCCAGAGAGTGATTAGAATGTGGAACTCGCTAACACAAAGAGTAGTTGAGGCGAATAACATAGATGTATTTAAGGGGAAGCTAGATAAACACATGAGGGAGAAAAAAATAGAAGGATATACAGATAGGCTGAGATGAAGAGGGTGGGAGGAGGCTAGCGTGGAGCATGGACACCGACATGGACTGGTTGGATCGAATGGCTTGTTTCTAAGCTGTCAATTCTATGTAAGTTACTACAGATTGTAAGTCAACATCTGTATCTAGTCAGTCTCCCTTCCCCTCTCCTTCCATTTGCTATGCACACTGGCCTTTGCAGAGGATATTCCGATGCACGTGCACAGACAGCTGTGGGAGTGAGTGCTCCACTGAGAAACTATCATATAGATTTGTCTATCTCTGCCAAAGCATGACTTAGAGTGGATTAGCTTTTGGGATTCAGTATAAAGGAGGACGCTTAACTCGAGTGTTGACCCATTCCCCCAGACACCAAATGATGTCAGCACTCTTTTTTGGAGCGAGTGCCACAACTGGATGTGAGTGCGCATCTTAAATTTCTTCTGGGGCTGCACAGAAGGATAATGTTGACTTAAGTTGATTTAAATTGCAAGATTGAGATGAGTGAATGCTGAAGTATTTTTCATTCCAATTCAGTCTCATTTAGCCTGATTCTAATTTCTTCAGCAAAGGAGCAAACTATATTTTGGTTCATTCTGGATAGATTGAATTCAAATGCACCTGTGATTTAATTGACTATCTGCTAATAAATTAAATTAAATTAAATGATTAAATCCAAAGAGAGAGAAAATGAACTCTGAGCAGAATAGAGCACATAATGAAAGTGTTTGGCAACCATGTGCTTGTTATGTTGGAAACAAGATTCTGACACGATGGATACTAGACTTGCAACAGATTCATTTTGCTAAATATTCTAGCATCCAAAGTTTCATTTGGAGTTCTTCGTCTCTTTCAAATCCCTCCATGGCCTCGCCCCTCCCTATCTCTGTAACCTCCTCCAGCCCCACTACCCTCCGAGATCTCTGCGCTCCTCCAATTCTGATCTCTTGCGCATCCCCGATTATAATTGCTCCACCATTGGTGGCCCTGCCTTCAGCTGCCTAAGCTCTGGAACTCCCTCCCTGAACCTCTCCGCCTCTCCACCTCTCTCTCGTCCTTTAAGATGCTCCTTCAAATCTAATACTTTCAACAAGCAGCTGTCCCAATATCTCCTTATGGGGCTTGGTGTCAAACTTTGTTTGATAATGCCCCTGTGAAGTGCCTTGGGACATTTTATTATGTTAAGGGCACTGTATAAATACAAGTTGTTGTCTCAAACATTTGTAAAGTTGGAATTGTAGGGAGTGAAATTGGTCTTTGCCAGTAACGCAAAATGGACTCCGAGAATCGCCAACCCATTTTACACTGCTTGATTTTCCTTCCATAAAGACAATTAGGCATACTATAATATAACAGCAAAACATTGTGGATGCTGGGCATGTTGTAATACAACAGCAAAATACTGCAGATGTTGGAAATCTGAAATCAAAACCTAAAATGCTGGAAACACTCAGCAGGTCAGGCAGCATCTGTGGAGAGAGAAACAGAGTTATCATCATAGACAGTCCCTCGGAATCGAGGAAGTTAACTGTAATGTATGTACATAAGGTCTGCCTACCACTAGGGGGCACTACCATCGGAGGTCCTAGGGTCATAGGTACACTTGTGCTGGGCCCGGTATATAACCTGAACTTCACCTTTGTATCCTCAATTCTGGAAGCCATTAAAGACTGACCAGGTTACACCTGGTCACTGGCTCACAGTACGGAGTTCATTGCATCATTTCATACTCCACAACTGGTGATGAGGAAACTACGAACCCACGCAAAAGTATGGCGAGCACAGCACGATCGAGTGCTGTTGGAATTCTCGAGAGATTCAATGAGGGAGAGGATTGGGGAGATTTCACAGATCGTCTTGACCAGTATTTCGTGGCAAATGACCTAAACAAAGACGAGGATGCAGAGAAGCGCAGGGCAGTTCTTCTCACCGTCTGTGGCCCCACGATCTATGCACTCATCAAGAATCTGCTCTCACCCACTCTTCCTACAGAAAAGGATTACAAAGAACTGCGTGCTCTAGTTTGGGAACACTTTAAAGCCACGGAAGGAATCCTCAAATCCAGATATCACTTCGAAACGCACGTTTATCCAGAAGGCCAGAACGTAGCGGCATTTGTTGTCAGCCTGAGACGTCTTGCAGGGCCTTGCAAATTTGGGCCTGTGTTGGAAGACATGCTGCGTGACTTTTTCGTGATCAGGGTCAACCACGAAGCGATTTTAAGTAAGTTGCGGGCTGCGGAGACGCCGGACTTCAGCAAGATCATCACCATC
This sequence comes from Pristiophorus japonicus, assembly GCF_044704955.1. Taxonomy (NCBI): domain Eukaryota; kingdom Metazoa; phylum Chordata; class Chondrichthyes; family Pristiophoridae; genus Pristiophorus; species Pristiophorus japonicus. The sequence goes on along the minus strand of NC_091990.1, from coordinate 20,698,800 downwards.
GCCCAAGCTTGCATGTCCACGCAGAAAAGCACGAAGCAGATATCGCAACAAAACAGGAACTCCACGGCAAGTACTGTATACAAAATTGTATCGACGGCTGGCAAAGCTGCACATGGCATTATCATCATCATAGGCAGACCCTCGAAGCGAGGATGACTTGCTTCTACGCCAAAAAGGAATGAGTTCACAGGTGTTTCAATGAAGGACGTAATATTCCAGATCCCAAACTACATCTTGAAGGGTGGAAGATGCCTGTGCTTGGATTTTTTAACGTGTGGTGGCTGTTGCACACCAACCACCACACGGGCTTGACAGAGCTAGGTCTTGGTCCAGAAGAGAGGATTACCCAAGACGACTGGAGACCAGCTCTGCTGCATGGACCGAGCGCGCACACCTATCGCAGTGTGGGCTGGCCCGTTCTGCCCCTGGGCCCTCGCCCCTTCTGGGCCTCAGACTCACGCCTCTCCTGGGCCCCGGTCACTTCCTTCTACAAACTCTTGCCGCTTCTTCTCTCCTCCTGCTGTGCCTGCCCGCACTGCAATCAGCGACCTGACTTCGCAGCGTCGCCCTCCTGCAGTGGTATGCTGCCGCACGCTGCTCCCTCTGATGGCCTCGACCTGCACATGGAAGGTCCTACTCGACTGCGTATGCGAGAACGGGAGCCGCTCAAAGCCCGCTATCGGGTGCAAATCCGAGCTCAACGAGTTGGCATTGCGGGGGCAATCACCAACCCCATCAGTGCCGCTTCAGACAGTATGTATGCAGAGGGGCATCTTTAGCGGACGTGTCCACAGCAGAGCAAGCGAGCTGCAACACACCACATAGATGATGGTCAATTCAGCATGGATCTGGCGATGCAGCTTGAGACATTTGAGAGCTCCGAGGAGGAAGTGTATAGCGTACGTGCGTTCCTAACAAAGAGCCAAACGATAATGATGGAGGTAAAATTAAATGGCGTGCCGGTATCCATGGAATTAGACACGGGTGCGAGTCAATCGATAATGAGCCAGAGGACTTTCGAAAAGCTATGGGAGACCAATGCAGAGAGACCCAAGCTGAGTCCGATATATGCAAAAGAGCTCATACCAATGATCGGTAGTGCAGCAGTAAAAATGTCGTACGAGGGAGCGGTTCATGATCTACCGTTATGGATTATCTCAGCAATGCCCATCGTTATTTGGCAGGAGTTGGCTCGAGAAAATAAAATGGAAATGATACGATATCAAAGCTTTGTCATCAGCGCATGATGATTTGTGAGCTCAAGTGCTGAGCAAATTTCCCTCACTGTTTGAACTGGGGATTGGCAGCTTCAAGGGAGCCAAGGTGCAGGTTCACCTAGGCCCAGATGCAAGGCCCATCCCTCACAAAGCCAGGGCGGTCCCGCACATGATGAGAGACAAGGTCGAGCTCAAATTGGACAGACTACAATGCGAGGTCGAATTTAATGAATGGACCAGTCCCATTGTTCCGGTCTTAAAGAGCGATGGCACGGTCAGGATTTGTGGAAACTACAAGGTCATGATCAACCAAGTTTCGAAACAGGATCAGTACCTGCTACTGAAAGCTGATGACCTGTTTGCAATGCTAGCCAGGGGAGAATCGTTCACCAAATTGGATCTAACGTCGGCCTACATGACACAGAAACTGGTTGAATCATCAAAGAAACTTGCGTGCATTAACACGTACAAAGGATTGTTTATTTACAACAGGTGCCCTTTTGGAACAGATGCCCTTTTGGCATTCGTTCGGTGGCAGCCATATTTCAGAGAAACATGGAGAGCCTATTGAAATCCATCCTCAGGACCATGGTATTCCAAGACGACATCCCAGTTACAGGTCGTGACACCGTCGAGCATCTGCACAATCTGGAAGAGGTTCTGTGTCGTCTGGACAAAGTGGGACTCAGGCTGAAATATTCGAAGAGCGTTTTCATGGTACTAGAGGTCGAATTCCTTGGACGAAAGATTGCTGCAGACGTGAAAACAGAGGGCAACAAAAATACGCCCAGGCCCCAGAATGTGACGGAGCTGCGTTCGTTCCTGGGTCTTCTCAACTACTTCGGTAACTTCTTACCCAAATTGTGCACAGTATTAGAGCCTTTGCTCAAGCTGCATGTGTTTATGGGGTTAAAAAAATGCACCAGTACCTTGTTGGGCTTCACTTCCAAGCTGGAAACCGATCACAAGCCGCTTATATCATTGTTCTCGGAACATAAAGGTATCAATACCAACGCGTTGTCCCGCATCCAGAAGTGGCACTGATATTATCTGCCTATGATTATGTCATTCGCCATAATCACCAGGCACCGACAACTGCGCTGATGCATTGAGCCGGTTACCATTGCCCACACCGGAGTTGGAAACGCCAATGCCCGCAGAGCTATTCATGGTCATGGATGCCTTTGAGAGTGAAGGGTCACCTGTCACTGCTCAACAAGTTAAGATCTGGACAACCAGGATCCAACCCTATCGATTGTAAAACGTTCTGTTCTTAACGAGGACTGGTCGACCATCCCCAAGGAAATGGGTGATGAAACCAAACCGTACAGCCGTCGCAAAGATGAGCTTTCCATTCAGTCCGACTGTTTACTGTGGGGTAATTGTGTTGTAATGCCCAAGAAAGGCAGGGCGAGATTTGTACGGGAGTTACATAGTACACATCCCGATTGTCATGATGAAGGCCATCGCCAGGTCCCATGTTTGGTGGCCTGGCATTGACTCAGACTTAGTCATGCGTGCATCAGTGCAGCACTTGCATGCAGTTCAGCAATGCGCCAAAGGAAGCTCCGCTCAGTCTGTGGTCATGGCCATCCAAACCGTGGTCTAGAATCTACATCGACTTTGCGGGCCCCTTCCTGGGTAAAATGTTTTTTGTGGTGGTGGATGCATATTCCAAATGTATAGAATGTGTGATCATATCATCCAGCACTTCCACTGTCACCATTTGAGAACCTGAGAGCCATGTTTGCCACACATGGTCTGCCAGACATCGTTGTCAGTGACAACGGACCACGTTTCACAAGCCTGGAGTTGCAAGAGTTCATGAAATGCAACGGCATAAAACACGTGAGGTCAGCCCCGTTCAAACCCGCGTCCAATGGCCAAGTGGAGCGGGCAGTTCAAACCATCAAGCAGAGCTTGAAACGCGTAACTCACGGTTCCTTGCAGACATGCCTGTTACGCATACTGCTCAGTTACAGGACAAGGCCACACACGCTCACCGGGGTCCCGCCTGCAGAACTATTGATGAAGAGAGGCCTCAAAACCAGACTCTCTCTCGTCCATCCTGACCTTAACGAGCATGTCGAAACTCGACGTCAATGCCAGCAGTGTATCACGGCCACGCCGCAGTGTCACGCGACACATCTGTAAATGACCCAGTGTATGTACTTAACCACGGTCAAGGGCCCAAGTTGCTCCTGGGCAATGTTACGGATAAGGAGGGTAACCGGGTGTATATAGGTAAGCTCAAGAATGGGCAGATGTGCAGGAAACACATTGATCAAATCAAGCTAAGACACAGTGATGGACCGGAACAGTTGGAAGAAGACACCGCAAGCTTAGACGACCAACCAACTCACGTCCAGCCATCAGACGAACCCACTGTGGTCAACGCCTAGCCCCAAGTTGTGAGAGACTTGGAAAGCACTGGGATTGTACTGAGACAGTCAACCAGGGAATGAAAGGCTCCGGACTGCTGAACTTGTAATATGGACTTGTGCCAAGAATTGGGGGGGGGGGAAATGATGTAATGTATGTACATAAGGTCTGCCCACCACCAGGGGGCACTACCGTCGGAGGTCCTCGGGTCATAAGTATACTTGTGCTGGGCCCGGTATATAACCTGAACTTCACCTTTGTATCCTCACTTCTGAAAGCCATTAAAGACTGACCAGGTTACCTCACAGTACGAAGTTCATTGTATCATTTCATACTCCACATTAACGTTTCATGTTGCATGTCGATGACCTTTCGTCAGAAGGGTCATCGACCTGAAACATTAACTCTGTTTCTCTCTCCACAGATGCTGCCTGACCTGCTGAGTGTTTCCAGCATTTTCTGTTTTTATTTTGGACATACTGTAAACTGGGCTGCTCTTTCACTATATACTTATTTTGTTCTACTGCTGAAAACTAATTTCACCCCCTGTACATTCTCAATATCCGGAGATAAAACAATTTATTCTGAATTAAAGCAGTTCAAAATTAGTACCTTCTGGATTCAAAAGGCTAGCTTTCTTTTATGGTATGTGATAGAGCATAATTGGCTAATAACTCATGTTTCATTGAAAAGCCTTGACATAAAGTCATGTGTATGTGACAACTCTCTCCCAGCCGGTGTAGCTAAATGAGACCTGACTCCTTCTGACCCATTCTCTCTCATCACAAGGATGCACGTAGTTCCAGCACTAATCAGGCTCAGCTTTTCATTGGCTGTAGCTGGTGCTGGAGATAACTGCAACTTTCATTCTCGGCTGAAGAATTCTCTCTGAGATATAAAATGTCAATGTGCTTCCTGAAAAGGTCAACAGCACTCCCATCCTTAAAGCCACCTCTATCCTTCAATAGACCACCATTACTCACACCCACCTTGAATAGGTAATTACGTGCTGCATCTTTCAGTAGACCTTCATTACTATCTCTACTCAGTACCAGAGTGTTGCAGGAAAAAGCTGGTTGGTTAGCAACGGCACCTTTTCAAGAAAATCTAATGGGGGCAAAATAATTATAGAATCTTGCAGCACAGGAGGAGACCGTATGGCCAATCGGGCTCGCTTCCCCTGTTCTTTCCCCATAGCGTGCACATTTTTCCTTCAATTCCCCTTTGAAAGTTATGATTGAATCTGCTTCCACCACTCTTTCAGGCAGTGCATTCACGACAAAATAAGCAGGGTTTGTGTCATGCTTGTACATGCTGTTTGTAGCCACCAGATGGTGTCATTGTTGGAGGTCACTGAGCAGACGCACATGGTGCTGCTTTGGTATAAAAGGCCAGCCATTTTGTGAGTCAGGCACTTTGGGCCGTGATAAAGAGACCAAGGTTGTACCTTGTTCAGTTAAACAGTACTCAGTTTGTATCTTGATTACATACTTAACAATTTGTTGTATAAATCTTTTTCTAAGTGCACAATGATATCAAGTGCACACCGTATCTTTCAGGAAGCTCAGGACGTCTCAAAGTGCTTTACAGCCAGTGAAGACCTTTTGAAATGTAGTCACTGTTGTAATGTAGGAAACATGGCAGCTGATTTGCAAGCTTCCACAAACAGCAATGTGATGATGACCAGATAATCTCTTTTTAGTGATGTTGATTGAAGGATAAATATTGGCCAGGATACCAGAGATAACTCCCCTGCTCGTCTTCGAAATAGTGCCGTGGGATCTTTTACATCCACCTGATGGAGCAGACATGGCCTGGGTTTAACATCTCATCCGAAAGACGCCACCTCCGACAGTGCAGCAATCCCTCAGCACTTCACTGGGAGAGCAAGCCTAGATTTTGTGCTCAGGTCTCTGGAGTGGGACTTGAACCCACAACCTTCCGACTGCGAGGTGAGGTACTACCCACTGAGCCACAGAAACAGACTGAATTGTAAATGTGCATTTATTTCTCATCATCTGATCAGCCTTAATTAAAATTGAAGAGGCCATAATGAGGACTATGTTATGTATGCAACCCTATGTAACCAGCATTCTACCGCCATCAGAGGGCGTATCTGTTGGAGTCCCAAGGGATCCCAGCATCCCTTGGGAGCACTATATATAAGCAGGTCTCCCATGCTGTACCAACACTCTGGAGTTAGAATAAAGAGACTAAGGTCACACTTACTCACGTCTACAGTACTCAATCACATTAGTTTATTCTGGACATAACAGACTACAATAACAAAAGTGAAAAAACTAAAGGGAAATATGAAAAATAAGAAAAGGTAAGATGGGGATAGGGAAAGCGAAGAGGGAGTACGAGGAAAATAGTTAAAAATAAACATTGAAAGGAACAGAACAGTATTTTATAGGGTGGGAGAAGCAGGTTCAAAAACTTTCAAAAGGGAATTGGATAAATACTTGAAAAGGAAACATTGCAGGGCTACGGGGAAAGAGCAAGGGAATATGACTAATTGGATAGCTCTTTTAAAGAGCCGGCACAGGCACAATAATCCTCCTCGGATGAGATGTAAGATTCGATGGTTCCGAAACTGATCTTAACAGTTATGATAATTTGGTTCAACTACTTTTTCTAGCTATGGGCTATATTTTCCTTCATTTCCAATTTTAACCGCACAGTAGATGTGAGTATAAAGTGGAGAATGCCCCTTTACATTTGTGTCTAGCTTTTTCCTATAATGATAGCCCTGTGCTTCCAGTGGAAGATACCTCCGACCCTTACATTTTTAGTCCAATTTTTTGGAAAGTGATGTCACATTGCTCTCCCATCTGGTTCCAGTTCCTGTGGAGACTTTGAAAGTGGAGACCTGCCAATTCTTAATTGTTCATTAAAGTTAATAGATTAGGTGCAATGATTCCAATTTAATCAAGTCAAAATCATCCATTTAACCTTTTGCTAATGACTCTAAATGCACAGTTATACTCCAGGTACCAGTTTAAGGACCCCCAGTTGACAGTAACAGGAAATTATCTTTCGAGCATCTCTTAATTTGATGTTGGATATGCAGGTATGCAACGGGCATGATCGGGGAATTTGACCCCATGCCAGTCCTTGAGTTGCGGGTGTTCCTATTGTGTCACTATTGTGCGTCACAACCCAAGCACAATGGTACACTCAGGGGAGGGGGTCATTTTGCCTTCAGGTCCGAGTGTAAAACAGGCAATATCAGATCAGCTGCCTGCTGTTCACCTCCCCCGCTTTTTATTTCCATTGATTTCAATAGAAATGAACATCGGGAGAAAGGTACTAAATTTGTACCAGAGATGAGGGACTTCAATTATATGGAGAGGCTGGAGAAGCTGGGATTATTCTCCTTAGAGCAGAGAAGGTTCAGGAGAGATTTAATAGAGGTGTTCAAAACTATAAGGGGTTTTGATCAGGTAGATGGAGAGAAACTGTTTTCACTGGTGGGAGGATCGGTAACCAGAGCACACAGAGTTAAGATAATTGACAAAAGAGCCAGAGGGGAGATGAGGAGAATTTTTTTACGCAGCAAGTTGTTATGATCTGGAATGCACTGCCTGAAGGGGTAGTGGAAGCAGATTCAATAGTAACTTTCAAAAAAGAATTGGGTACGTACATGAAGGAGAAAAAATTGCAGGGCTACAGGGAAAGTGGAAGGGAATGGGAATCGGATAGCTCTTTCAAAGAGCCGGCACAGGCACAGAGAGCGGAATGGCCTCCTTCTGTGCTGTAACATTCCATGATTCGATGTATAATAGACGGAATATCCGATATCGCCCGTTTCGCACTAGTGCCCAAAGTCAGAATTATCCCCACTGTTTCTGTGTTTAGTGGAACACGGAGACATCCTTTATTGCAGCACTAGACTGGGAAACATGCAAAAAAAAAATTAGCTCCCTAATTCTGTTGACTGGATCGTTTATATTTGAGTGCAGTCGAGGTTGTGAGACCTGTGCATCTGCAGGTCAAGGGCACTCCAGTAAGGAATAAGCTCCTTGAGCTGTGACTGGTCACAAACTAGTCGTACATCGAGTGGAACTGTGCACTCAGAATTATTAGTAAAGGTCGAAAGGACGATTTCCATTTGTTTTAATTTGCATCATTAATGTCCTAAATTAACATAACATTGGCAGAAATTGGCACTTTATTCGTTGGCTGGTAACTGCATTTCATTACAATGTTTTTATGCTTATTGCATCCTTAAGAGAGGATGATACTCATTTAAAAAAATTATATAAAAATGGTTGCTCTCCTTTGGCAAAACACACTGGGGAGTTAAGAGCCGGTAAAGTGAGATAAGAGACTAGTGGATAATTGGACCAGGGAGCATAGGCGCAAGTTAGTTTCCAGTTTAAAGTCATGGGGTAATTTTGCCTTTCTGCAATTGTGTAAAACAGCAACAGAGAATCAGCAGCCTGTTTTACATCTCTCTCAATTTTTATTTCCCTTGAAGTCTGTTAAATTCTATCCTTAATTTTATTTGATATTTGAATTTAATATTATTTACAGGGTTAAATAGCAAAACTTACAATAGTTTGGGAAGCAGAGAGGTAGAGTTGATTGGAGCAAATGAATTTCTCTGCAGTGTAGGCTGAGGGACTGGGAGATGCCAAATTGAGGTGCTACAGTGCCACCACTGATAGGAGTGTGTAATTACAGTGTGACAAGTTTACATAGCCAGTTCCCATTATGATTGTGGATTTATAATAAAAAAAGTTGACACAAGTGTGATAAATATGACATTATATTATAAGGTTTTAGCAATATGAAGTATGTGCAAACATAATATTTATAATAAGATATAAACTTACAGCTTTGAAATTTTAATGCTAAGGAAATTAGCGTGGCTTTCTTTTGAAGGCACAATGAGAGAAATAAGATGTTTTAATTGTTTTTTTTTGTGTTTCAACACCAAATGCAGAGAACCTTTATCTGATCTGCAATCACAACAGCCTCTGTTGTCAATCAAACGTGTTTTGAAATGTGGGTAATAAAGATCCCAGGGCACCATTCAAAGAAGAGCAGAGAATTCTCCCTGTCTGGTCAACCTTCCTCTGCAATCAGTACCACCAAAAAACAGCGTAACTGGCCATTCATCTGATGGCTGTTGAAAGGACATTGCTAGTGCGAAACAGGTACCTAATAAATCATATGAACAATGCCGGACAGGAAAATACCCTCTGTCCATTCAGTCTGTCTCACATAATTGTGATGCCTTGTGTATTAATTGCATCATGTGGTGAGATTCAAAGCCTTTCAGTAAGATCCCAGGTTCAAATCCTGGGCTCCCACAGTCAAATAGTCTGCTAACAATGACTGTCCAAGCTTGCAAGTGAAGTGTGGTCACTTGAGTGAGGTGCTAGAGAACCACTGGCTTCTATAGAATCTTGGCTCAGACCTCTACCGCCTCGAAGGACATGGTTAGCAGGTGGGGACACCATTACATCCCAAGTTCCCTTCCAAGTTTCAGACCATCATGACTTGGATTTATATCAGCCGTTTCTTCATTGTCGCTGGGCCAATATTCTGGCAACCCCTAACTAACAGCACTGTGGTTGTACCTTCACCACACAGACTGCAGCAGTTCAAGAAGGCGGCTCACCACCACCTTCTAGACAACCAGGGATGGGCAATAAATGCCAACTATGGCAGCGATGCCCTCATCCCGAGAATGAATAAAAAAGAGTCAGTCTTTTGGAGGACAGAAATGGGAGGAAGACGAAGTGCATTGAGCTGATTGATGGTGAAAGTTGGCAAAGCTGTAGTTTGAATCACTTTGCTAAAAGTGCAAAATGTTCACAAAATCTCAGGTTTCAGATCCAGGTTTCTGCTGACTGCTAATAAAAGTCTCAAAGATGAAAACTGAGAATCCCTCAGTAATAAACACCGAGGGAAATCCAGCTTTACAAATGGCTTTTGTCTTTTGATTATATTTCATTATATTAATTTTTAAAATTATAAGTTTGACAGCTCGAGAATCAATCAGGGCTGTGCATGTTTTATGTTGATCACAAGGCTGCAGATCGGGACCATCAACATTAGGAATTCACTGTTTATTCCCGAGAAAGAAAGATAAGCAAGAACTTGCATTTTATATCACGCCTTTCACGGTCTCAGAACGCCCCAACGTTCTTTACAGCTAACGAAATAATTTTCTGAAATGCAGTCGCTATTGCAACAAAGTTGAGCACAGCAAGATCCCGCAAACAGCAATGTGATAATCACCAGAGGAACCAAAACAAGCAGAAGGGGGTAACTCTCAATGGATAGAAGTCGATGGAAATAAGAAAAACCCGGAACCAGTCATTGTTACTGGGCAGATAGACGGATCGGGAGTGCCACACATTCTTTTTGTCACAGTCATGTCATGCCGAGTTAACCTGATGATAGCTTTCAAAACAATGGTTTCTCCAAATCAACTCCTCATCCTTTTTTTTAGTGTGAGACAGTGACGTTTTTTAAACAAAAATATATTCTAAAGAAATACGCATGTTGAAACCTTCACCATTTGATTAAAAAAAAGGCTTCTTGAGATTCTTTCATATTCAGGAGTTTTTAAGTGTGCAGAGCTGATGCTGAACTGGTTGCTAAGAGACAGGGAACTGCTGAAGCTGTGAGTGATCCTTTTGTGTTTGGATCTTAAAGTTGATGAAGTGAAATTGCATTTCTAGAAAATGATCTGCGCTTTTAAAGAGGCCATTTTTGAGAATCTAAAGATTGCAGAACAGCCATTGTATTGTACAATGCAGTTCTTTATTACATCATTTCATTCTTTCATTGAGTATTTGTTAATCTAATATTAAGCAGGATATTGAAGGCTAAAGATAGTTTGGCAAAAACAAAGTTAAGAGTTTATGAAGTGATGGGCATCCTCATTATTATACGGCTCTTGAGTGTTGGAACAGGAGAAAAGTTGATGAGCAAAAGATGCTAACAGGAGAGCTGAGTTGGTTGAGAGGAATACTGGTCGTATCCAGGGTGTAAAGGATCCAGAATGATATATTAAGAGCATGGGTTGGGCAAGAAATACTGCTTATACAGAAGCAGGGTCCTTCATTAACACATTGATGTCTGTGGGATTGGCTGCATGCAAATTGGCTTGTGTTTCCTACATTACAACAGCGACTGTTCTACAAAAAAAGTACTTAATTGGCTGTAAAGCACTTTGAGATGTCCGGTGGTCGTGAAAGGTGCTATATAAATGCAAGTCTTTCTTTTATTATGAAAGAGTTTGATAGGGTAAACGTAGAGAAGATGTTTCCACTCACGGGGGAAATCAAAACTAGGGGCCATAAATATAAGACAGTCACTAATAAATCCAATAGGGAGTTCAGGAGAAACTTCTTTACCCAGAGAGTGGTTAGAATGTGGAACTCGCTACCACAGGGAATAGTTGAGGAACTAGAGTAGGTGCATTTAAGGGGAAGCTAAATAAGCACATGGGGGAGAAAGGAATAGAAAGATATGTTGATGGGGTTAGATGAAGTGGGGTGGGAGAAGGCTCGCGTGGAGCTTAAACACCAGCATGGACCTGTTGGGCCGAAAGGCCTGTTTCTGTGCTGTACATTCTACGTAATATGTATATAGGCAGGCCTGTCAGGCTACGTGTTGAAAGAGTTGAATTCTGCTGACAATTGGGGTGGGTGTGCGGTTTTCCGCAAAACCAGAATCAATTGTGTTTTATTGAAGCTTGTGTGTCTTGCACCCTGCTGCTGCGGTTTGTTGTTGGGATGAACCTAATTTTAATAGGGCGATTGGGAGGGATGGCTCAAGTAATAAGATGGCGAATGGAGGTCCATTACACCATACCCAATTCGTCACATTCATGACCTGCAATTTGGATATAGATTAAAGTAGGATAGTTATAACCAGCTTTCTGCTCATCTTGAAGCTGTGGTTAAATCTACTGAAGGAATAGGAAGAAAGAAAGACTTGCATTCATAAAGTGCGTTTCATGATGTCATGACGCCCTGAAACGCTTTGCAGCCAATGAGATTACATTCTGAAGTGTTGTCACTGTTGTAATATAGGAAACACGGCAGACAATTTGTGCACAGCAAGGACCCACAATAGCAATGTGATAATAACCAGATAGTCTGTTTTAGTTTTTGGTTGAGGGATAAATATTGGCCAGGACACCAGGAGAACACCCCTGCTCCTCTTCAATATAGGACTGAGAGATCTTTTACGTCCACCTGAGAGGGAAGAAGGGACCTTGGTTTAACATCTTATCTGAAAGACGGCACCTCCGACAGTGTGGCAGTCTCTCAGTACTGCAGTGGGTGTGTCAGCCTGGATTATGTGCTCAAGTCTCTGGAGTGGGACTTGAACCCACAACCTCTGACTCAGATGGGAGTGTGCTACCCACTGAGCCACAGCCAACACCAGCTAATGAGAAGGTTAATGAATTGATAATGATCTGGTTGTCAGTCATGGAAAGTAGGCTCACCTATCCTAACCACAAACCCCCAGAGCGACAAGATCACATTTTATCTGCACTTTTGGGAGAAGGAACTCAGAAATGTTGAAACGTTTCTCCATTCCAATTGCAGAACTTCCCAAATTATGGCCTGGTTACTGTTGTGACACATTTGGCAACACCAGAACAATTTGCTCCTACGCATTGGTTACAAAGTTGTCTTCGTGACGTTTCCATTCTGGGCACAGACCCTTCCCCAAAGTTGGCAGAATGTCTTACTGGCGGAACTCAGCTCTCAGAATAAAATAGTGGAACCAATGGCAAATCGTCCCAACAGCAGCAATTTGCCTTTGGAGGCAAGAATCAAAATCATCCTGCATGGCCAAAATGTTCTGCTGACAGATAAAACGTCTGCAAAGGCAAGGATGCAATGAAAAGTATCTCAAATAATTGATCATGAAGTGCGCTCAACCCTGGAAACAAATTGGGACATTGAATAAATTTAAATTTAAGACAGAAGTAGACAGTTTCTTAAACGATAAGGGGTTATGGGGAGTGGGTGGGGAAGTGGAGCTGAGTCCATGATCAGATCAGCCACGATAATGAATGGCGGAGCAGGCTCGAGGGGCGGTATGACCTACTCCTGTTCCTATTTCTTAGGTTCTTATGTAAATAGCTAACTAATCAGCGAATGTTCATTGTTGAAGCTCGCAGTCCTGAGGATTTCTGGATTCGTGTAAGTATCAGACACCATGAGAAACTCCCAAAGAAGTGGGTATTTCTTGAATTGTTCTCAGACAAACATCAATCCCTCAAACAGATTGCCGTCTAGATTACCAAATTCTCTCTGGTTGGCTGGATTCTCTCGAATGCAATTGACAACAACAAATTAATGTAAGCATCTCTTGTATGAATACGGTATTGATAGCTGGAGTTAAGTCATTATTACCTCCACCAAACATTAGCGAGGCATCAGTCAACATTCACAAATGTTCATTCATTGGAACCGTTAAAGATGAATGCTGAAAATGCACTTTGCACAGCAATTTATAACATTATTATGGTATGGAGCAGAATGAAAGGATTCGATTTTGGAAATTAGCTACCAGTTATCTATTCTTTTCTCTCCTGCCATCCTGAGAACAATGATTCTCGCTGAGGTATGGTTCCATGGGCACCAAGGACCCATACAGTACCTCAACCAAATTCTCCATGGGGAACGTTGGTGAGTAATCGACAGGTCACTTGACCATATGGACATCGTAGGCCAAGCCTCCTCCCTATTTTCACCAAACTTTCCCAAAACTCTGGACTTCACCACCCTTTCTTTGTTCCAATCTTTCTTCTTCCTATTTGAGCGACACTTTTGTGATCGTTAGACTTCTAGCTTTCCTCTCTTGTTCCTTCCAAACTCTAAATGTGCTATTCTGCTTGCTCGTTTTCAATCCCACAGCATACTTGTTGTGTGGAGATTAGGATTAATTTCAACGCTTACGACTCTGAATGCATTCTTTCCCAGGATGTCAATCCTGTGGGACCTCTTGCCTCCCACTGTCTTCCCTTCCTACGACATTCTAAGGATTTTTACATAGAATTTACAGCACAGAAACAGGCCATTCGACCCAACAGGTATATGCCAGTGTTTGAGCTCCATATGAGCCACCTCCCACCCTACTTCATCAAACCCTGCTATTCCTTTCTTCCTTATGTACTTATCTAGTTTCCCCTTAAATGTGTCTATGCTATTTGCTTCCTTGTGCTAGCGAGTTCCACATTTTAACTATTCTAAGTATATCAAAAAATAATTTTTTCCTGCATTCCCTATTGGATTTATTAGTATCTATATTTATGACCTCTAGTTTTCAACTTCTCCACAAGACCATCAGTCTTTCCTGATGGATATAATCTCTCAGTTCTGGCATCATCCTTGTAAATCATTTTTGCACTTTCTCCAATGCCCCTCTATCCTTTTCGGAATATGGAGACTAGAACTTTGCACTGTACTCTGAATTTAAAACCCAGTTTGGTGTCCCCTGACCATTATTTCTTGATTTATCTCATCTTTGCTCTTTATCTTTTCAGCCTTGGCGGTGTCCTGGACTTTAGTATTAGGGGCTGAACTTGCCCCTTTCTATAAGAGCCGTGACCACCTCAGAGGCTGCCACAGGTCGGCAAGGACTTAACGCTCAGTCGGTGTGGAGGTGTCGCCATTTTGAAAATTGCCCTCCTTTATTTTTGGAGTGGTGTACGGGACCGCCCCAGCCATCTTCCCGCCCCGTTGGGCATGCGCCGACCCCTTACCGACTGGCGGCAACCCCCTTTCCGTCCCGTGTGGGAAACTGCCCCACAGGATCGGATCAGCTGCCGCTCGGTGCCCCCGACAGTTTTCCCTGTTGGGAAGCTTCTTGTGGCTGAGCGGCGCGTCCGCCCTTAAAGGGGAGGGTGCACTGCTGCGGCCGCCATTTTATTTTAACTGTCGGCCGACTGCCAGGTTGGCACGGCAATGGTGGCCAACAGGCTACCCGGCACCCACCATGGCTACCAGGCCTCTGGCCCAGCCAAAACCCTCCCTGGTGGTCCAGTGTTTGCCACCAAAGTGGCTGCAAAGATCGCAGCGGCCCTCCCCTTTAACTAATGGGGAGGGACATTGTGATGCATCAGCGCGGCACGTCAGCGTTGCGCTAACGTCATCAGTGCAGCGCTGATGCCTCTGAGCGACGGCCGTTCCGACCCATCCGCACTTCTGCCCCGCTCCAAAAAAAAACAAAGAGCTGAATTTCCCCGAATTGTCTGCCCTACGCATTGGGGCGGACGGAACACTTACAAAAAAAAAAAATGGAAGGTATGCCCCGTTTGGGGCGGAGGGCAATTTTGGCCCCCTAATCTCTGGTTCTCAATTTTAAAATTGTGTACAGCATGTCAGGTTACTTCCTTGGTAGAGGGTAGCTTAGTTTGAGCAGGATAGTTCAGAGAGTTCACTGGATGTGAGTGAACTTTAGGCTGCTCGTAGTCTCTGGAGTTGTTAATGTGGTCGTTGGAAAGTTGATATATCAATTAAGTATGGATATTATTCCTGTGCTTGGCAAATGTATGCTCTTGCCTTGTTAATGAACTCCTAGCTCAATATTCATTTTCAGTTAGAATGTCCTTTCATGCTGACATTACATACATGACTTTTGAGTAGTTCTATCAACAGTTCCATTAATGGTTGTGGAACGTGGTGATTTGTAGACTTTTAATAAAGGCTGAAGGGGATCTTGCAGAACTTAGTTCTACAAGGTAGCAAAACCCGTTGAATAGCCAGGAGTCATATCCAACCTATTGCCACACCAATACTTCATTACCACTTAATGTCTAGCATCTCAATAGAATATTTAGAAAAATGAATATAAGTAGTAAGGGTGAGTTGTATTCATTCTGTAATGATCAGAAGGTTATTGTATTTATTATGTTTGCTTTTTTTGCACTGTGATCTTCTGATGTGAAAATTTTCAAACCTTCTGTGCAAATTGGCGAGTAGAATTAATGTGAAATCTCATTAGTGAATTCCTGCTCCTTCTCACTGGGAGATGGAGATCACTTGAATTACTCATTTCATTATTGTTCTGGCAAAATGTTCTCTCCTGTCGCCCCTGCTTTCTTCCGCTTTTCTCATTCCATAGTTTGACGGCATGTGTACTAATCACTGGCATCTCCTATGATAGCAATTGAAAAAACACTTGTTCTGGGATGTGGGCATCACTGACAAGGCCAGCATTTATTGCCCATCCCTAATTGCCCTCAAGAAGGTGATGATGAGCCGCTAGAGATCATGGGTTTGGGAGGTGCTGCTTGGCGAGTTGCTGCAGTGCACCTTATAGATGGTACATGCTGCAACCACGGTACACCGGTTGAAGGTGGTGGATCTGGTGCTAATCAAGCGGGCTGCTTTGACCTGGATGGCTCTTGAGTGTTGTTGAAGCTGCACTCATCCAGGCAAGTGGAGAGTATTCCATCACACTCCTGACTTTTGCTTTGTTGATGGTGGAAAGGCTTTGGGGAGTCAGAAGGTGAGACACTCATCACAGAATACCCAACCTCTGACCTGCTCTTGTTGCCACAGTATTTATGTGGCTGGTCTAGTTAAGTTTCTGGTCAATGGTGACCTCCAGGATGTTGATGCAATTGGCCAGTTCAAAAAGACCCAAAACATACACTGCTCCCTCGGTATTCCCAATACTTAAAAAAAATTAATTATGATCGTCACTCCTCAGAAGTTTCCTGTCATTCCTTTGGAGCTTCAAATGTGGCCACTCCCTCCTCCCTGTAACTCCTCACTCACTCTCCCTCCTCCCTGCGACTCCTCAGTCACTCTCCCTCCTCCCTGTGACTCCTCGCTCACTCTCCCTCCTCCCTGTGACTCCTCGCTCACTCTCCCTCCTCCCTGTGACTCCTCGCTCATTCTCCCTCCCTCCAACTCCTCACTCACTCCCCCTCCACCCTATCACTCCTCACTCACTCCCTCCTCCCTGTCACTCCTCACTCACTCTCCCTCCTCCCTGTGACTCCTCAGTCACTCTCCCTCCTCCCTGTGACTCCTCGCTCACTCTCCCTCCTCCCTGTGACTCCTCGATCACTCTCCCTCCTCCCTGTGACTCCTCGCTCACTCTCCCTCCTCCCTGTGACTCCTCACTCATTCTCCCTCCCTCTGATTCCTCACTCATTCTCCCTCCCTCCAACTCCTCACTCACTCCCCCTCCACCCTATCACTCCTCACTCAATCTCTCCTCCCTGTCACTCCTCACTCACTCCCTCCTCCCTGTCACTCCTCACTCACCCTCTTCCCTGTGACTCCTCACTCACTCCCCTCCTCCCTGTGACTCCTCACTCACTCTCTCTCTTCCCTATGACTCCTCACTCCCCTCCTCCCTGTGACTCATTCACTTTCACTCCTCACTCGCTCTCCCTCCTCCCTGTCACTCCACGCTCGCACTCCCTCCTCCCTGTCACTCCTCACTCACATTCCCTCCTCCCTGTGACTCCTCACTCACTTTCCCTCCTCCCTGTGACTCCTCACTCGCTTTCCCTCCTCTCTGTGACTCCTCACTCACTCTCCCTCCTGCCTGTGACTCCTCGCTCACTCTCCCTCCTCCCTGTGACTCCTCACTCATTCTCCCTTCCTCCGATTCCTCACTCACTCCCCCTCCTCCCTGTCACTCCTCACTCACTCCCTCCTCCCTGTCACTCCTCACTCACTCTCCCTTCTCCCTGTCACTCCTCACTCACTCCCCTCCTCCCTGTGACTCCTCACTCACTCCCCTCCTCCCTGTGACTCCTCACTCACTTTCACGCCTCACTCGCTCTCCTTCCTCCCTGTCACTCCTCACTCGCTCTCCCTCCTCCCTGTCATTCCTCACTCAATCTCTCCTCCCTGTCACTCCTCACTCACTCACCCTCTTCCCTGTGACTCCTCACTCACTCCCCTCCTCCCTGTGACTTCTCACTCACTCTTCCCTGTGACTCCTCACTCACTCCCCTCCGCCCTGTGACTCCTCACTCACTTTCACTCCTCACTCGCTCTCCCTCCTACCTGTCACTCCTCACTTGCTCTCCCTCCTACCTGTCACTCCACACTCGCACTCCCTCCTCCCTGTCACTCCTCACTCACTCTCCCTCCTCCCTGTGACTCCTCACTCCCTTTCCCTCCTCCCATCACTCCTCACTCGCTCACCCTCCTCCCTGTCATTCCTCACTCACTCTCCCTCCTCCCTGTCAATCCTCACTCACTCTCCCTCCTCCCTGTCATTCCTCACTCACTCTCCTTCCTTGTGATTCCTCACTCATTCTCCCTCCCACTCCTCACACACTCTCTCCCTCCCTGTGACTCCTCACTCTCTCCCCCTCCTCCCTCTGACTCCTCACTCTCTCTCCCTTCTCTGTTACTACACTCACTCACTCACTCACTCTCACTCCTCCCTGTCACTCCTCACATGCTCTAATGCTCTAGCTTATTGTTCCCTGGGACTATAAAGCTATGAACTCCTCAGTTCTACAATCTATAGGTTCTAAAGCCAACCAAGATTAAAGAACCTCTTGATGTCAATCATGGTCATTCCTATTCATTTCAATCTCAACGAAGCACTGCATAGAAAGAAAAACTTGAATTTATAGATCAGCTCCAGGACCTCTGGTTATCCCAAAGTGCTCTACAGCCAATGAAGCACTTTAGTTGTAGTCACATTTGTAATGTAGAAATCATCATCATCATAGGTAGTCCCTCAAAATCAAGGAAGACTTGCTTCCACTCTAAAAGTGAGTTCTTAGGTGACTGAACAGTCCAATACGGGAATTACAGTCTCTGTCACAGGTGGGACAGATGTCATTGAGGGAAAGGGTGGGTAGGACAGATTTGCCGCACGCTCCTTCCGCTGCCTGCGCTTGGTTTCTGCATGCTCTTGGCGATGAGGCTCGAGGTGCTCAGCACCCTCCCGGATGCACTTCCTCCACTAAGGGCGGTCATTGGCCAGGGACTCTCGGGTGTCGGTAGGGATGTTGCGTTTTATCAAGGCGGCTTTGAGGGTGTCCTTGAAATGTTCCCTCTGCCTACCTTGGGCTCGCTTGCCGTGCAGGAGTACCATATAGAGCGCTTGCTTTGGGAGTCTTGTGTCAGGCATGCGAACAATGTGACCCGCCCAACGGAGCTGGTCGAGTGTAGTCAGTGCTTCGATGCTGGGGATGTTGCCCTGATCGAGGACGCTAACGTTGGTGCGTCTGTCCTCCCAGGGATTTTGCAGGATTTTGCGGAGACATCGTTGGTGGCATTTCTCCAGCGATTTGAAGTGTCTATGGTATATGGTCCATGTCTCTGAGCCATACTGGAGGCTGTGTTGAATCTCGTCGGCGATGTCTGCCCTTGTTGATAATAGGCTCCCGATGTATGGAAAGTGGTCCACATTGTCCAGGGCCGCGCCATGGATCTTAATGACTGGTGGATAGTGCTGTGTGGCGAGGTCAGGCTGGTGGAGGACCTTTGTCTTACGGATGTTTAGTGTAAGGCCCATGCTTTCGTGCGCCTCAGTGAAGATGTTGACTATGACTTGGAGTTCAGACTCTGAATGTGCTCAGACACATGCATTGTCCGTGTACTTTCGTTCGACATCAGAGGTTGAGACAGTCTTGGATCTGGCCTGGAGGCGATGAAGGTTGAACAGGTTCCCACTGGTTCTGTAGTTTAGTTCCACTCCAGTGGGGAGCTTGTTGAGTGTGATGTGGAGCATTGCAGCGAGGAAGATTGAGAAAAGGATTGGCGTGATGACACAGCCCTGCTTGACCCCGGTCTGGATGTGGATTGGGTCTGTAATGGATCCGTTGGTCAGGATCACGGCCTGCATGTCGTTGTGGAGCAGGCGGAGGTTGGTGATGAACTTTTGGGGGTAGCCGAAATGGAGGAGGACGCTCCATAGTCCCTCGCGGTTGACAATGTCAAAGGTCTTTGTAAGATTGAAGAAGGCCATGTATAAGAGTTGATGCTGTTCCCTGCATTTTTCTTGAAGCTGTGGTGCTGTAAGGATCATGTCCGTTGTGCCCCGTAGAGGACGAAATCCGCACTGTGACTCCGGGAGGAGCTCCTCAGCCACAGCCAGAAGCCAGTTGAGAAGGATTTTAGCACCGACTTTCCCAGTGGCTGATAACCGGGAGATTCCTCTGTAGTTGCCGCAGTCGGACTTGTCCCCTTTTTTAAAGATAGTCATGATTACTGCAGCTCTGAGATCTCCCGGCATGCTCTCCTCCTTCCAGATGAGAGAGATGAGGTCATGCATTATTGCCAATAGTGCCTCTGCGCCATACTTTAATGCCTCAGCGGGGATTCCATCCACTTACATTGACTTGTTGTTCTTAAGCTGGCAGATGACCATTTCTACCTTGTGCAGGGCTGGGGTTTTGCTGGGGTGGTGGTGGGTAGCATGCTTCGGGATGGAGTCGAGGACACTCGTGTCAAAGGCAGAGTCTCGGTTAAGGAGATCTTCAAAGTGCTCCTTCCAGCGGGTCCTGACTGCCTCGGTGTCCTTGATGAGTGTCTCCCCGTTCTTGACCAGCAGTGGGGTAGGGCCTTGGGTGCTTGGGCTGTGGGTGGACTTGACTGCGGTGAAGAAACCTCGCACATCATACTGTCGGCCAGCTGCTGAATCTCCTGTGCTTTCTCCACCCACGATCTATTCTTTAGGTCGCGGGTTTTTTGTTGGACCTCAGCTTTAAGCTGCTTGTAATGCTGCCTTGCTGCTCCAGAGTTAGGTTGTTTTAGGCTCAGAAATGCCTGCGCTTGCGATTTATTAGCTCTTGGATCTCCTGGTCATTCTCATCAAAAAGTCCTGGTGTTTCCTGGTTGAGTGACTGAGCGTCTCTTCACAGGCATTGGTTATGGAGGCTTGAAGGGCAGACCAAGCGCTTTGGGCATTTTGCGTCTCAGAGTCATCAAGGGACACCATGTTAGTAGTGAGGCGCTGGCTGTATTGGGCTCTCTTAGCTGGGTCTCTGAGTGCCTCGGCATTGACTTTTTTGCGGCACTGCTTCTGCTGCCATCGCCACTTTGGGGTTATGTTGATAATGATGGATCGGATTAGGCGGTGGTCCGTCCAGCAGTCGTCAGCTCCTGTCATGGCGCAGGTGATGCGCGCATCCTTGCGATCCCTGGCTCGGATGATGACATAGTCGAGCGGGTGCCAGTGTTTGGAGCGAGGGTGTTGCCACGATGCCTTGTACTTGTCCCGCTGGCGAAACAAGATGTTGGTGATGACAAGGTCGTGCTCTAGGCATTTTGTCAGGAGCAGGGTACCGCTGGAATTGGTTTTCCCCACCCCCTCTCTGCCGATCACACCTCCCCAGAGGGCTGTGTCCTTGCTGACCTGGCGTTGAAGTCGCCGAGGAAGATCAGTTTGTCATCTGTAGGGACACGGGATAGGGATTTTTCGAGGCTGGAGTAAAAACCCTCTTTGGTCTCATCTGTTGCATCGAGTGTTGGGGTGTACACACTGATGACTGTGGCGCATTGATTCTGGGATGGGGTGAGTCGGAGAGTCATGAGACGTTCGTTAATCCCGCAGGGGGAGTCTCTGAGGCGGTCGACCAGCACGTTCTTGTTAGCGAAACCCACTGCGTGGACGCAGCGTTCTTCCTCTGGTTTGCCTTTCCTGAAGAAGGTGTAACCTCCACTTTGTTCCTTGAGCTGGCCTTCCCCTGCCTGCCAGGTCTCGCTTAGGGTGATGATGTCAACATCGAAGCGTCTAAGTTACCGGGCAACCATGGCGGTACGGCGTTCTGGCTTGTCGCTGTTGGAGTTGTCCATGAGGGTCCTGACGTTCCAGGTCCTGAACTTTATATTGAAAGGTGGAAGATTTCTGTGCGTGGTTCTTTTAACGTGGAGTGGCCGTTGCACACCGGCGACCACACGGGCTTAGCTGAGCAAGGTCTTGGTCCAGTGCCAAGGGGGTCCAAGCCAACTGGAGACCAGGCACTGCTTTATGAGCCTAAG
This sequence comes from Pristiophorus japonicus, assembly GCF_044704955.1. Lineage (NCBI taxonomy): Eukaryota > Metazoa > Chordata > Chondrichthyes > Pristiophoridae > Pristiophorus > Pristiophorus japonicus. The sequence continues at coordinate 20,677,244 of NC_091990.1, read as the reverse complement.
TGCCTACATCAAGATGCAGGCCATAAGCTTGCCGCTGAGTGGCGCCCTTCGGTGAGATGGTAGGTGATCCGAAGCTTGGTTGGGGGTAGGCATTGGGAAGGTCAGAAATGGTAATGTAGAAAACACGGCACCTGATTTAAGGTTCCACAGCCAGCAAGGTGATAATGACCAGATAATCTGTTTTAATGATGTTGATTGAGGGATAAATATTGGCCAGGACGCCGGGGATAACTCCCCTACTCTTCTTCGAAATAGTGCCATGGGATCTTTTACATCCACTTGAGAGAGCAGACGGGGCTTTGGTTTAACATCAGATCCGAATGACGGGACCTCCAATAGTGCAGCACTCCCTTAGTACTGCACTGGAGTGGTACTCAAGTAGGAATCCTAGGTTTCTCAGTTACATGGAATAATCTCAATGCACACTGACTGCATTAGCATGCCTGCATATCCACAATCACATAGCATCATGAAATTCCAACCCTGAATGGATACATCTGTGCTATTTAGTGTCAGATCTATTACGTGTCAACCTGATTCATGATGAAGGCACAAGGCATTGCGACCTTTGCATTCATGCTATAGACCAATGCCTTCAACACACGGACTGATGGAAATGAGCGCCGATATGAAAAATCCATTTGAGATTCCCCGGGGCAGCTCTATGAACAAACACGACTGTTTTACAAGTCAATCCTACCAGAATAATTCATTTTGTAGGCTTTCACAAAATACAATTTTATCTTTTAAAAATTCAGTACCTGGTGCTGTTTGTCTGATAAAAGTTAAGTTAGCACAGCTCTCCTGCCCCAAGTTAATTTAGGCTGCACTGATTCTGTCATGTATGTATGCTTGGGGTTACTAGCCACCAGGGAGTGCCACTGTCGGAGAACATTGGGCTGTATGCACATGTGTGCGGGCCAGGTATATAAAGCAAGCCACCATGTAATGTGGGCACTTCGGGCCCGAATAAAGTTGAGCCAGGTTTGCACCTGAGAGAGTTTACAGTATTCAGTCTATCAAGTTATTACATACTTAAGAGTCCACTTTCCTTTGGCTCAATTTGTATGGAGCATCTGGTGGCCCGAAATACATCACAAGGTAAATATGGATGAAGAAACCAATTTGACTCAACTTGGCTAATTCATCGACCAGCACAACCCCACTACACCTGTCCTTCGCTTCATTGCTTCGTACCATATCATGCCTCCATGATTGTGGGTTCAACCCCACTCCAGAGACCTGAGCCCATAATCTAGGCTGACACTCCAGTGCAGTACTGAGGGAGCGCTGCAATGTCAGAGGTGCTGACTTTCAGATGAGACGTTAAACTGAGGCCCCCATCTGCCCTCTCAGATGGGCGTAAAAGATCCCATGGCACGATTTTGAAGAAGCAGAGGAGTTATCCCTGATGCCCTGGCCAATATTAATCCATCAACCAACATCACTAAAACAGATGATCTGGTCATTTATCACACAGCTGTTTGTGGGAGCTTGCTGTGTATGAGTTGGCTACAGCGTTTCCCTAGATTACAATAGTGATTACACTTCTAAAGTACTTCATTGGCTGTAAAGTGCTTTGGGACATCCTGAGGTTGTGATAGGCACTATATAAATGCAAGTCTTTATTTTCCTTTTCCATTATTATATCCAACCCATCATAACCATTAACCAGCAGAAATGGAACTAAATGTATCCACTCAGAACTCCTGATAGCTACCTATCTGTACTATACTAAAAATATCTCATCTGTCGCACATCCTGACTGAGCCACTCAGCTTCCTGTTTTCACATTCTTGTTGCTTTTTTTGTATTAACCCTTTTCCTTTATAAATTGCTATGTTTACAGTTATAATGAAAACATGAAATCAACTCCTCACTCTGTGCAGTCTGGCCACTGGGATCCTGCAATTCTCCCTCATTTTATTGTTAATCGGCCAATTATTCCTCATTACAGAACATTTCTCATCTCCAAAATAAAGGTTGACCCAAAATTTAAAAACAAAAATCATATTTCACAACAGTGATTACATTTATCACCAGGGTTGCCTTTTGTGTCTTTTAATTAGAATCATAGAATGGTTACAGCACAGAAGGAGGCCATTCCGCCTGTCAAGCCCATGCCAGCTCTCATCAAGAGCATTTCAGCCAGTCCCACTCCCCCGCCCTTTCCTGTAGCCCTGCAAATGTTTTCCCTTCAGGCACTTATCCAAATGCCTTTTGAAAGCCGCAATTGAGTCTGCCTCCACCATCCTTTCAGGCCGTGCATTCCAGATCCTAACCACTCACTGCGTAAAAAAAAGTTTTTCCTCGTGTCGCCTTTGGTTCTTTTGCCAATCACCTTAAATCTGTGTCCTCTGGTTCTCGACCCTTCCACCAGTGGGAACAGTATCTCTCTATCTACTCTGTCTAGACCCCTCATGATTTTGAACACCTCTATCAAATCTCCTCTCAACCTTCTCTGCTCTAAGGAGAACAGTCCCAGCTTCTCTAATCTATCCACGTTTATTTCAAGGCCTCAGCCTCTCCTCAAAAAGCTAAGCTTGGAGTTGGTACTTTTGCCCAAAGCTGTGAAGGCTTGAGCTAAATTCAGCTTGTCCAGTCTGAGCGTATGTAATCATCCTGCTTGCCTGGGATGCATCAAAAAAAAGAAAGACTGAGATTTATATAGGGCCTTTCGAGACCTCAGGATGTCCCAAAGTACTTTACAATCAATTAAGTACTTTTGAAGTTTAGTCACAGTTGTAATGTAGAAATGTGGCGGTCAATTTGCGCACAGCAAGCTGCCACAAACAGCAACATGATAATGATCAGATAATCTGCTTTAGTGATGTTGACTGAAGGATAAATATTGGCCAGGACACCAGGGTAAACTCCCCTGCTCTTCTTCAAAATAGTGTCATGGGATCTTTTATATCCATCTGAGAGAGCAGACGGGGCTTTGGTTTGACGTCTCATCCAAAAGACCGGCACCTCCGACAGTGCAGCACACTGCAGTGTCAGCTGAGATTTTTGTGCTCGAGCCTCTGGAGTGGAACTTGAATCAACAACCTGACTCACTGAACCACAGTCGGCACAGCGTCAGCAACATGCAGTCAGCTATACTGAGGAATATTTTTTTTTAAGCTTCTGCTCAAGGGTTTTCCAAAATTATTTGAAGAAAAACTATAGGACACATTTCAAAAGCTTTACTGAGGTAAGAGTCATATTCAGCTATTGTTTGAATCTATGTGTGAGATATTTTTTTCTGATTTCACATCTGCGGTTGCCTTTGTTTTATGTTCTATAACCTTTAGAAGGTGAAAGGGGGAGAGAGAGAAACTGGGGCCAAGAAGCAAGTAAAAAAGTGATGAGGGAAGGGAAGCAAAAAGTGCATCTTTCTTTCGGTAATGTTACTTCAATTTGAAAAAAAACAGTTACATTTTGAAGCCAATTAATTAACATACCTGTGTTTTGTTTACAGTTAGATACGCTTAATACTAATGTTTTTTTACCTGTGAGACAGAGATTCTAATTTATAATTCCTATGAGTCAGAGAAAAAGAGAGATACATAATTGAGAGAAAGGCAGGCAAGCTGTTTCTTTCCTCATTCTACATTGATTTATTAAAAAAAATCTTGAATAGATAGCAAGGTATGGTAGGAGGCAGAGAAGACAAGGAAACTTGGTTGAGGGTCAGAAGGCCTAAAGGAGGCAAGTGGGAATGGGAGGAGGGTGCATTGATTAAGGGTACAGTAAGTGACAGCGGAATAAGGAATAGGGAAACATAGAAACATAGAAAATAGTTGCAGGAGTAGGCCATTTGGCCCTTCGAGCCTGCACCACCATTCAATATGATCATAGCTGATCATGCAACTTCAGTACCCCATTCCTGCTTTCTCTCCATACCCTTTGATCCTTTTAGCCATAAGGGCCACACCTAATTCCATTTTGAATATATCTAACGAACTGGCCTCAACAACTTTGTGGTAGAGAACTCTACAGGTTCACAATTCTCTGAGTGAAGAAGTTTCTCCTCATCTCGGTCCTAAATGGCTTACCCCTATCCTTAGACTGTGACCCCTGGTTCTGGACTTCCCCAACATTGGGAATATTCTTCCTGCTTCTAACTTGTCCAATCCTGTCAGAATTTTATATGTTTCTATGAGATCCCCTCTCATTCTTCTCATTCTTCTAAATTCCAGTGAATATAAGCCTAGTCGATCCAGTCTTTCTTCATATGTCAGTCCTGCCATCCCGGGAATCAGTCTAGTGAACCTTCTCTGCACTCCCTCAATAGCAAGAATGTCCTTCCTCAGTTTAGGAGACCAAAACGGTACACAATATTCAAGGTGTGGCCTCACTTAGGCCCTATACAACTGCAGTAAGACCACTCTGCTCCTATACTCAATTCCTCTCGCTATGAAGGCCATCATGCCATTTACCGCCTTCACCGCCTGCTGTACCTGCATGCCAACTTTCAATGACTGATGTACCATGACACCCAGGCCTCATTGCACCTCCCCTTTTCCGAATCTGTCACCATTCAGATAATATTCTGCCTTCATGTTTTTGCCCCCAAAGTGGATAACCTCACATTTATCTACATTATACTGCATCTGTCATGCATTTGCCCACTCACCTAACCTGTCACCCTGCAGCATCTTAGCAGCCTAAGGATCCAGGTAAGGATGTGCTTAAGTGGATAGTTTCACCAATTCGAGAATAGTAGACTTACACTGTGACAAGTTTACATAGGCTGTATCCATTATAAATATTAACATAGTAATTTATAATAGCAATGTAAAAATAAGGATAGAATTTTAAAAACAGGACTGAACTATGTCTTTGCATCCTTATCCAATTATTCCCTGCCCATTAACCTTACTTCACCTGCAATGCCACAAGATTGTCTAGTGACATTAGAAAATCAACAATATTAATAACTGTGATCATTGCTCTCTCGATCCTCTCTGCTCCCTATCTCTGTAACCACCTCAGACCTGCAACCTTCCAAGACCTCTGCGCTCCTCCAATTCTAGCCTCTTACCCATCTCCAATTTTAATCACTCCACCATTGGCTGCCGTGCCTTCAGCTGCTGAGGCACAAAGCTCTGGTATTCCCTCGCTAAACCTCTCTATTTCTCTTTCCTCCTTTTAAGACGCTCCTTAAAACCTACCTCTTTGACCAAGCTCTGCCCTAATATTCCCTTATGTGGCTCGGTGTCAAATTTTGTCTGATAACGCTCCTGTGAAGCGCCTTGGGATGTTATCCTATGTTAAAGGCGCTGTATAATTAATTGTATGTTGTTGTCTCTTTTCAAGATGGCAGAATTCAAGATTTCCTGTCTTTCCTTGTAGTTCAATCTTTTGACACTATGGGATAATTTTAACCTAACCTGCCTGTCATGAAATGGACGGGATTGGATGCATCATAGGCAGTCCCTCAGAATTGAGGAAGACTTGCTTCCACTCTGCGAATGGGTCCTTAGGTGGCTGAACAGTCCAATATGAGAGCCACAATCCTTGTCACAGGTGAGACAAATAGTCATTAAGGTTAAGGGAGGGTGGGACAGATTTGCCGCATGCTCTTTCCGCTGCCTGCGCTTGGTTTCTGCATGCTCTTGACGATAAGACTCGAGGTGCTCAACGCCCTCCCTGATGCACTTCCTCCACTTAGGGCGGTCTTTGGCCAGGGACTCCCAGGTGTCAGTGGGGATGTTGCACTTTATCAGGGAGGCTTTGAGGATGTCCTTGTAACGTTTCCTCTGCCCACCTTTAGCTTGTTTGTCATGAAGGAGTTCCGAGTAGAGCGCTTGCTTTGGGAATCTCGTGTCTGGCATGCGGAAAATGTGGCTTGCCCAGCAGAGCTGATCAAGTGTGGTCAGTGCTTCAATGCTGGGGATGTTGGCCTGGTCGAGGACGCTAATGTTGGTGTGTCTGTCCTCCCTGAGGATTTGTAAGATTTTGCGGAGACATCGTTGATGATATTTCTCCAGCGACTTGAGGTGTCTACTGTACATGGTCCATGTCTCTGATCCATTCAGGAGGGCGGGTATTACTACAGCCCTGTAGACCATGAGCTTGTTGGCAGGCTTGAGGGCCTGGTCTTCAAACACTCTTTTCCTCAGGCGGCCGAAGGCTGCACTGGCGCACTGGAGGCGGTGTTGAATCTCGTCATCAATGCTGGTTTTACTCTCGGTCGAAGTCAATGGAGAGCAATATCGGCTGGGGTGTAAAACTAGCCTTCTACCTGATCCCATGGTTTTCACACCGGATGAGTTGGGTTAACCAGACCTTCGTGGCTCTTTCCTGTGGCGCCTCAGTGGCCAAAGCAAGGTACAATCAAACCAGAGAAATGGAGAGGTTCAGCATGATATCGTCCCAAACCCCTAGAGAGACGGGGAGTTTTGGACAGCAGCAATGGAAGGGAGTTTGAGGCTTCGGACTCCAAGGTTAGATCTTGGTTGCGGAAGGAGCTAAGTCGGGCTGAGACTCAATGATATTCGAGACTCGTGGAGAGACTGAAGAAGCTGGGGTGATTCTCTTTGGAGCAGAGAAGGTTGAAAGGAAATTTGATAGAGGTGTTCAAAGTAGATAGAGAGAAACTGTTCCCACTGGCGGAAGGGTCAAGAACCAGAGGGAACAGATTCAAGGTGATTGGCAAAAGAACCAAAGGCGACATGAGGAAATACTTTTTTTTTTTACGCAGCGAGTGGGTAGGATCTGCAATGTGCTACCTGAAAGAATGGTGGAGGCAGACTCAATCATGGCTTTCAAAAGGGAGTTGGATAAGTACCTGAAGGAAAAACATTTGCAGACTACGGGAAAGGGCGGGGGAGTGGGACTAGCTGAGGTGCTCTTGTAGAGAGCCGGCAGGAGCTCGACCGGCCAAATGGCCTCCTTCTGTACTGTAACCGTTCTATGATTCTAACTTATATTCTACAAATTTATCAGCACAATTCCGATTTTACTTGCTTTAATTGCTGCGCTGCAGTTATTGGACATATTGAGCACTAAATCTACTAACGTAATGCTTTTGGTTCTTACAACATCACACTTGATCAGTTTGACACCATTCATGGGCCTTGCATGTCATGCAGTTTTCTCCCAATCTTTAAAAATTTACACTTATCCACATTGAATTTTATCTGGCTCTGGCCCATTCCTGGGTTTCACTTGTTTCATCGATAGATCCTTGGCTGCCTCACCAGCCTGATTTTCAAACAGTTAAGCATTCGGAAGCAATAGTTTGTTCCTTTATGACAATAGAATCACAATGGTTGTGCGTTCATCGAAACATTAGAGGGGGGGAAGGGGATCTGTGAGTTTTCTGTGGCAGTATAAACCATGCTGTCAATGTATAACCTCTAAGGTTCAAAAACTACTTTTTTGTAAATAAGTAATCTGTGTTTATAAAGGTGAACACAGTGTTATGCTGACAAAGATTGTGAAAGAATTTTAATCAGAAGTTTGTGGATAATTTGGGGTGAGTTCACAAGATATGAATACGATTCACCAGTTTCCATTACAGCAGGCTTTATTTAGTTGTAGGCCCTTGTATGTCTGGAATGAGCCAATGACCATAGATTTAGTGTATGACTCATATCTATATCTATCGCAGTAACAATACAGTCCTATTGTCAATATGGCCTGGAGATTGGCTGATAGACCCTCAATCCACCAATACAAGGATCCTATTGGAGTCACTTCAAGTTAAGAGAAATGTGTGAAACGGTTTGAGTTTGTCATGACAGCTTTTAGTATTGTCTATATTACCTGAAAGAAAGCTTTGATTTTGCATCACTGAGGAGAATGTTTGCAAGATATATTTGACATACTGTCAGATACTGGAAATGATATAGACCATGGTTAGGCTGAGAAAGTGCTAGCTGATAATTTCACTCCCCAGCAAAATACAACATGTGAATCAATTATATTTTGACAGGCAGAACAAGACAGGAATGAATTTATGGACTGAAACAAGATACTGCAGATTCTGGAAATTGTGAAATATAAACAGAAAATGCTGTAAGCCCTTAGCAGGTCAGGCAGTATCTGTGGCGAGAGAAACAGAAGTAATGTTTCACGTCGATGACCCTTTGTCAGAACTGGAATTTATAGCTACACGTTTTTGTACACACTTACGATATCAAGCAGCAAAACGTAATGTCACTGATGCAGGTCACAAAATCAAAACATATAATAGAAAGATGTTCACCTAAAATTCTGTGCAGTCGAGCTCTAGTGAAAGAACGCACCTGAGATGAGCTGGTCGAACTGTTCGGAGTACACTATCTATCTGAACACACGAAGCAGACGTGGAAACTAAGAAGCAAGTCCCTTATTAACAAGATAACTATTCCGTGCAAACCACATCACGCAAAGTTAAAGCCACAAGTCAACTCTAATCTTACAGAGTTACATAGAAAGAAAGACTTGCATTTCTATAGCGCCCTTCATGACCTCAAGTCGTCCAAAAGTGCTTTCCAGCCAATCAAGTACTTTTTGAAGTGTAGTCACTACTGTAATATAGAATGTACAGCACTGAAACATGCCATTCTGCCCAACTGGTCCATGCCGCTGTTTATGCTGCACTTGAACCTCCTCCCACCCTACTTCATCTAACCCTGTCCTTCTACTCCTTTCTCCCTCATGTATTTATCCAGCATCCCCTTAAATGCATCTATGCCACTAAAACATTCAATAAAACATGATGGGCTACATCTACAAAAAATATAGCCAGTTACAACAGCCAGCCCAATACGCAGCTAGTTATTGAAACAGATCATACAGTATGCACTTCTGGACATGAGGGTAGTATGTCAACATTTGAGAATGTTATTTGCAATAGATTCTCTCATATTTATCAGTAGAGGCAATCCAAAGATCTCCCAGAATATTGCCAGCTCCATGGACAACTCCTATTGCAGAGCATCAATGCAAGACTTCATTTCTTTTATGGACCCAAATTGTGGCAAAGCTAAAAGATTTGGAGTGTAGTGGAGGGGAGAATTAAAGTCTCGGATCATCTTGCACCTTGGTCCTTGCTTCTAGTAATCATCCCAGGCCCAAGAACTCTAACAATATATGCCTCTGTGTTGATATGTTTGAAGTGTGTAGTCACTGTGTTAATGTAGGAAATGCGGCAGCCAATTTGAGTGCAGCAAACTCCCACAAACAGCAATGTGATAATGACCAGAAAATCTGATTACTTACTGATGTTGGTTGAAGGATAACTCCCCTGCTCACCTTCAAAGTGGTGCTGTGGGATCTTTTATGTGCATCTAAGAGGGCACATAAAAGACAGTTTAACGTCTCATTCGAAAGACAATACCCCTGACAGTGCAGCAATCCCTCAGTACTGCGCCGAAATGTCTGCCTGGATTATGTGCTTAAGTCATGGAGTGAGACTTGAACCCACACCTTTCTGACTCAGTGAGAGTCGTATCACTGAGATGATACTCCAACCCTGGATAAGGTTAGAGGTAAACCGACTGTGTTTTCTCAAAGCCATACCTGAAATCCAACTTGACAGTTTATCAGGAAAGTCTGAACAGGCTGGGGCCCTTTGCCCTAGAAAAGAGAAGGGTGAAGGGAGACCTGATGGAGGTCTTTAATATTATGAAAAGGGTTTGATAAGGTATACATAGAGAAGATGTTTCCACCTGTGGGTAAGACCAAAACTAGGGACCACCAATAGGGATAGTCACTATTAAATCCAATAGGGAATTCAGGAGAGGCATCTTTACCCAGAGAGTGGTTAGAATGTAGAACTCGCTGCCACAGGGAGTAGTTGAGGCGAATGGCATAGATGCATTTAAGGGGAAGCCAGACTTGAGGGAGAAAGGAATAGAAGGATATGCTGATAGGGTTAGATGAAGAGGAGTGAGAGGAGGCTCATGTGGAGCATAAACCAGTTGAGTTGAATGGCCTATTTCTGTGCTTTAAATTCCATGTAATTCTATGTCATCAGCCAGACATCGATTCGGAGAGCTGTTAAATTGCAACTTTGTTGGTCTGAAGTGAGATAGAAGATTAACTTTTGTTTTATCCTCAGCAGCAGAGGTATTTCAGTGTACCATCTGACAAGTTTCTAATGGAATTTTGAGTGTCGTGCTGACATTCTGATAGATGCATCCAAACAAGTCGAACAGGGCTCGCAGCTTTCTGCACGTGGTGCACAAAGAAAAATGGCCTTGCACTCGCGTGTAAGAGGTCTGAAGCAGATAAGGAACAACTGGAATAATTTGGCCGAGTCTTCACAAAGCAGGAGCTACCTAAGGGGAACGACCGACTGCACTTCAGCAGACCCCAAGAAAGTGAACACAAACCACATTGTCGCTGATCCAAGTAAAACATCAGAAGTTGGCCATTTTCTAAGTATGGTTATTTATTGTTCCTATTTGGCCAGAACTACAATTAAAATACAATTTGTGGGTTCAAGCCTCACTTGAGCACAAAGTCCAGACAGTACTGAGGGAGTGCTGCACTGTCCAAGGTGCTGTCTTTCGGATGAGACATTAAACTGAGGCCCCGTCTGCTCTCTTCGACGGAAGTAAAAGATCCCATGGCACTATTTTGAAGAAGAGCAGGGGCGATCTCCCCGGTGTCCTGGGCCAATATTTATCCCTCAACCAACACCATTAAAATCGGATTATCTGGTCATTTAGCTCATTGCTGTTCATGGGAGCTTGTTGTGCACAAAATGGCTGCCGTGTTTCTTACATTACAACAGTGACCAATGTTCCTTCTAACCTGAGCAGCCCGGGACCAGCTTTTCTAATGTTAAATTTCACATATCTGCAAAACTGCGAATGGGCCGTGCAGCCCTGTAAAGGGGCCATCCACCACCCAAAAACTAGGGGAAATGACTGATTACAGTTCAATGTACTTATCTCATCCTTATTTTCAAATCCCTCCATGGCCTCGCCCCTCCCTATCTCTGTAATCTCCTCCAGCCCCACAACCCCCCAAGATGTCTGCCCTCCTTTAATTCTGCCCTCTTGAGCATCCCTGATCATAATCGCTCAACCATTGGTGGCCGTGCCTTCTGTTGCCTAGGCCCCAAACTGTAGAACTCCCTGCTTCTCTATCACTCTTTCCTCCATTAAGACAGTCCTTAAAACCATCTCTTTGACCAAACTATTGGTCACCTGCGCTAATTTCTACTTATGCAGCGCGATGTCAAATTTTTTATCTCATAATACTCCTGCGAAGCGCCTTTGGACATTTCACCACATTAAAGGCGCTATATAAATACTTGTTGTTGTATTTCATTGGCTGAAAGCGCTTTGGGACATCCTGAGTTTGTGAAAGGTGTTGTATAATTACAAGTCTGTCTTTTTCTTTTAACAGACCCATTTTAAAAAATTATTATTCGGTTCCTGGGACGCGTGTGTTGATGGCAAGGCTGGCATTTATTGGCCATCCCTTGTTGCCCTTGAGAAGATGGTGGTGAACTGCCACCTTGAACCGTTGCAGTCCGTGTGGTGAAGGTACTCCACAGTGTTGCTAATGACCAAAGGGGGAAGACAAGCAAGATCATGTCCTACTTTTAATGAAGAAATTGGTATCTAGTCATACAGCAATGGCTTATTTTGACACTAGTAGGCTTATGGAGATCTATGTTAAAGCTAGTCTGGTGGGCTACAAACCATCCTAATGCAAAAAAGATGACCTGTGCAATAGACTTCTCATCTATGCCATTTGATCACTCAATTCCACTACAGCAATGTTTGATTAAGCATGAAATATTGACCGTTCAATTGGCTGTGCAGTGATTCCACCTGTTTATGGTTGACCAGTTACATTGTTTGCAGATCACGTGTCTTTCCACATAACCACCAAGCCACAGTCTAACCATGCTTAGAAAACTGCCGACTTCTGATGTGTTACTTGGAACAGCGACAGTGTGGTTTGTGTTCACTTTCTTGGTGTCAACTGACATCTTCTGCTTTGTGAAGACTAGGCCAAATTATTCCAGGTTGTTCCTCATTAGTCAGTATCCAAACTTCTGTTTCTCTCTCTTGCTTTCTCTTTCTTGGTCTGACATAACATTAATCACCATGTTATTTGCATATGAGGCAATTGAGATTAAACGATACACAGCTCTCTGCCCTTGCATTAAAAAAAAAGTACCGATCGGGCAGATCGCTCAGCTCACTTAGCTCATCCTTTCATGAAAATCTACCCTCCTTCAATTACAGTATCTGCCTCTTAAGCTGCAAGAATGGATAATGACATCCAATCAGGCATCGCCAGTAAGTACTGTAAACTGCTCTGAATCAGATAGGCAAGCTGTCAAAAAGCAATTATTGATGTGCAATGAATAGAAAATAAATCCACTGGTGAATCTCTCGGGCACACGGAAGCATAGCAAACTGTGTCTGCTGCAAGAATCTCTTCAGTTACTGTTATATTGCAGCATGGGTCTCTGCAGACCAAGGGAACTGAACTGTTTTCCCACATTTAATTTTCTAACATATATCCAGCCTCCCTGTAAAACCAACAACAGCAACTTAGAATCATAGAATCATAGAAATTTACAGCACGGAAGGAGGCCATTTCGGCCCATCGTGTCCGCGCTGGCCGACCAAGAGCTATCCAGCCAAATCCCACTTTCCAGCTCTTGGTCCATGGCCCTGTAGGTTACGGCACTTTAAGTGCACGTCCAAGTATCTTTTAAATGTGGTGAGGGTTTCTGCTTCTACCACCCATTCAAGCAGTGAGTTCCAAACCCCCACCACCCTCTGGGTGAAGAAATTTCCCCTCATATCTCCTCTAAACCTCCCCCCAATTACCTTAAATCTATGCCCCCTGGTTGTTGACCCCTCTGCCAAGGGAAACATGTCTTTCCTATCCACTCTATCCAGGCCCCTCATAATTTTATACACCTCAATCAGGTCTCCCCTCAGCCTCCTCTGTTCCAAACAAAACAGACCCAGCAACTCTAATCTTTCCTCAAAGCCAAAATTCTGCAGTCCAGGCAACATTCTTGTAAATCTCCTCTGCACCCTTTCTAGTGCAATCACATCTTTCCTGTAATGTGGTGACCAGAACTGCACACACTACTCCAGCTGTGGCCTAACCAGTGTTTTATACAGTTCAAGTATAACCTCCTTTGCTCTTGTATTCCATGCCTCGACTTATAACCACCTTATTTCCCTGGCCTGCCACCTTCAGGGATCTGTGGTCCAAGGTCCCTTTGTTCCTCTACACTCTTCAGTGTCGTACTTTTTAATGTGTATTCCCTTGCCTTGTTAGACCTCCCCAAATGTATTACCTCACACTTATCCAGATTGAATTCCATTTGCCACTGTTCTACGCACCTGACCAGTACATTTATATCTTCCTGCAGTCCGCAGCTTTCTTCTTCATTATCAACCACACAGCCTATTTTAGTGTCATCTGCAAACTTCTTAATCATGCCCCCAACATTTAAGTCCAAGTCATTGATACATACCACATATATAGATACCAGTTCATTGGATATATTCAAGAGGGAGTTAGATATGGCCCTTATGGCTAAAGGGATCATAGAAACATAGAAAATAGGTACAGGAGTAGGCCATTCGGCCCTTTGAGTCTGCACCACCATTCAATATTGTGTTCAGTTTTGGTCTCCTAATCTGAGGATCAAGGGGTATAGAGAGAAAGCAGGAAAGGGGTACTGAGGTGATGATCAGCCATGATCTTATTGAATGGTGGTACAGGTTCAAAGGGCCAAGTGACCTACTCCTGCACCTATTTTCTATGTTTATATGTTAAAAAGCAAGGGACCCAGCACTGAGCCCTGCGGAAACCCACTGGATATAGCATGCCAGTCACAAAAACACCCATCAACCATTATCCTTTGCTTCCTGCCTCTGAACCAATTTTGGATCCAACTTGCCACATTGCCCTGGATCCCATGGGCTATTACTTTTGTGACCAGTCTGCTATGTGGGAACTTATCAAAAGCTTTGCTAAAATCCATATACACTACATCATACGCACTGCCCTCATCGACCACCCGGCTTACCTCCTCGAAAAATTCAATTAAGTTAGTCAGACACGACCTGCCCTTGACAAATCCATGCTGACTGTCCTTGATTAATTCATGTGTTTCCAAATAAAGATTTATCCTGTCACTCAGGAATTTTTCCAATAATTTTCCCACCACCGAGGTTAGGCTGACAGGCCTGTAATTACTTGATCTATCCCTTCCTCCCTTTTTAAATAAAGGTACAACATTAGCAGTCCTTCAGTTCTCTGGCACCACACCTGTAGCCAGAGAGGATTGGAAAATGGTGGTCAGAGCCTCTGCTACTTCCTCTTAACAGCCGAGGATACATTTCATCCTGGCCTGGGGATTTATCCACTTTCAAAGCTGCTAAGCCCCTTAATAATTCCTCTTTCACTATGTTTATCTCATTTAATATTTCACACTCCTCCTCGCTCATTGCAAAGTCTGCATCACCCCTATCTTTTGTGAAAATGGATGCAAAGTATTCATTAAGAATCCTACCCACGTCTTCCGTCTCCACGCACAGATTTCCTTTATGGTCTCTAATAGGCCCCACTCTTTCTCTAGTTATCCTCTTGCTCTTAATGTATTTATAAAACATCTTTGGGTTTTCCCTGATTTTACTTGCCAACATTCTTTCATGCTCTCTCTTTGCTTTCCTGATATCTTTTTTAATTGCACCCTTGCACTTCTTATATTCTTCTAGAGTTTCTGCAGTGTTGAGTTCCTGGTATCTGTCATAAGCTTCCCTTTTTTTTCTTTATCTTACCTTGTATGTCCCTTGACATCCAGGGGGCTCTAGATTTGTTAGCCCCACCCTTTTTCTTAAGGGAACATACTTGCTCTGTACCCTCAGGATCTGCTCCTTGAATACCTCCCACTGCTCTGATATTGATTTACCATCAAGTAGTCATTTCCAAATCCCATCTCATCTCAGCTCAGCACAATTGGCTTGTGCCTTTAATGTAGTAAAATATTCTAAGGTGCTTCGCAGGACCATAAATCAGTTCAATGAAGGAGACATTAGGACAATTGTCCAAAAGCTTGGTCGAAGAGGTAGGTTTTTTTGTGCAAGGGCAAAGAGCTGTGTATCGTTTAATCTCAATTGCCTCATATGCAAATAACACGGCGATTAGTTTTATGTCAGATCGAGAAAGAGAGAGAGTTTGGATACTGACTAATGAGTGTCTTAAGAGGAGAGCAAGGTGGAGAGGTTTAGGGAGGAATCGCAGAGCTTGGGGATTAGTCAGATGAAGGCACGGCCACCAATGGGATGAAGGAAGTAGGGGATGGACAAGAGGCGAGAATTGGAGGAATGCAGAGTTCATAAAGGGTTGGAGGAGCTGGGAAGGGATGAGGATATGGAGGGATATGAACAAGAGGATGAGATTTTTTAGATCGAGGTGTTTGAGGACTGGGAACCAATGTAGGTCAACGAACAGGGGGATGATGGGACTTTGTGTGAATTTGGTCATGGGCAGCAGAGTTTTGGATGAACTTAAGTTTTTGGAAGAGGGGAGGCCGGCCAGGAGAACATTGGAATAGTCAAGCCTGGAGCACAGATGAAGTTTTCAGCAGCACATGGGCTGAGGTAGGGACAGAGGCGGGCGATTTTACGGAGGAAACCAACTGCATTGTGGGATCGCAACACACAATATTTTGGCACATGTCTGAGGAGCAGTGATGTCATGATGCCAGTGTGGAGATTATGGGGGAAGTTCAACATGTGGTGAAGTGCTCCACGGTTAAGTTCACTACCCCCAATAAGGCTAGCGGCAGCGAAGGAGACATATCTAGTGATGCCCTGGCAGGTTTATCTTGATATGGGGGCAGGGAAATTGCTAGGAATCAGAAAATAAAACAAAAGGGAACAAAATAGAAAGAAAGAAAAACTTGCATTTATATAGTGCCTTTCACACCCACCATACGCTACAAAGTGCTTTACAGCCAATGAAGTACTTTTGGAGTGTAGTCACTGTTGTAATGCGGGAAACACGGCAGCCAATTTGTGCACAGCAAGCTACCACAAACAGCAATGTGATGATGACCAGATAATCTGCGTGGTTATGTTGATTGAGCGATAAATATTGGCCAGGACACCAGGGATAACTCCCCTGCTCTTCTTTGAAATAATGCCATTTTACATTTTTTATGTCCACCAAAGGGAGCAGATGGGCCCTCAGACGTCTCATAGCTTCAAATTCCAGTCTCTGCTAAATTTGCTAATCACAGTTTTGGCTGCAAATGGGCTGCCATTCTCAGTCACCCCAGGGTGGAATAGCATGTGATTCACAACTTCGGCTGGATTGGCCGAGAACAGCCACTTGGACAGGGCACTGGCAGTCAATGGAACCCCACACCATCAAGAGAATGAGAGCAGCCTTCCGGAAAGGGGGCAGGGAAATTGTAGGGATTATTTGCAAATGAAGTAAATGGATCTTTGTTCATCAGATCATTATACAATATCTACAGTTTCACAATATTCTCAAGCCCACGTTTGTCAGAAATCTCCAAACGTGTAACTTTTTAATATAAGGTGTTGGTGCAATTAAAAATCTGATATTCACAAAACTAAAGAAGAGATTAAAATAATATGTAACACACTGTGGAGAATTCAGACCCCCAATAAAACAATAAGTTACTAATTAAAACATCAAGCGAGATTCTCATTGATCTAATCAAGAAGAAATGAGCAGTCATCACACAAATATTAATGTCTGTCTGAGATGATTCATGCAATCCATAATTAAATAATGCAGGGAATTACCTTATCACTTCAAAATCATTTTGATTCAATAGTCATAAACCACATTCTCAGGTGTAGGGAGCAGCATTGTAAAGTTTGCAGATGGTATGAAACTTGGCAATGTAGTAGGTAATGATGAGGATAGCTGTAAACTTCAGCATGACATAGACAGGATGGTGAAATGGGCAGAAGCACGGTGATGGAGTTCAATGCGGAAATGTGCAAAGTGATGCACTTTGGGATGACTAATATGGAAAGAGAGTGTAATATAAATGGCACGATTTTGAAATGTGTCGATGAGCGGGGAGTGAGGGAGGAGTAGATTAAAAAAATATAGTCATCTTGATATTTTGGCCCCTTACAGTAATACCTCATCGTGAAGATCAGAAAGTGCATGTTACAGCCCTACATTTCATTGAAGTTCTGATTTGTTGAGCCATACAGTGGGAGGATATGGGTGTGTAGTTGTCATTTCCCATGTGCATAGTTCCTGACCTTCGTCATGGCTGCTGGCACAGGCAAAGCACTTCTGTCCACAGAACAAACGTAACTAGAATGTTCAGCACAGAATCAGGCTATTCAGGTCCATGCTGGTGTTTACGCTCCACATGAGTCTCCTCCCACCCCTCTTCATCTAACTCCATCAATATATCCTTCTATTCCTTTCTCGCTCATGTGCTTATCTAGCTTTCCCTTAAATGCATCTATGCTATTTTCCTTAACTGCTCCTTGTGGCAGCAAGTTCCAAATTCTCACCACTCTCTTGGTAAAGAAGCTTTTCCTGAAATCACTATTGGATTTATTTTATATTGATGGCCTCTAGTTTTGTTCTCTCCCACAAGTAGAAACATCTTCTCTACTTCTACTCTATCGAACCCTTTCATAATTTTAAAGACCTCTATCGGGTCACCCCTCAGCCTTCTCTTTTCTAGAGAAAAGAGCCCCAGCCTGTTCAATCTTTCCTGATAGGTATAACCTCTCAATTTTGGTATTGTCCTTGTAAATCCATTTTTCCCATTCTCCAGTGCCTCTATATCCTTTTTATAATATAGAGACTATAACTGTGCACAGTGCTCGAAGTAAGATCTAACCAAGATTCTATGGGCCCAAGTTTTGGGCCGCGCCTAGAACGGCGCAGCCCAGACCTGGACGCCCGTTTTTCGCGCCACAAAGTGCGCCTAAAAAAAACTTACAGATTCTCCGGCTCCCTGCTGGTGCTCTGGAGCCGGGCGCGGCGCAGCACGAGCTGTAGGGGGCGGAGCCAGGTCCCGGCACTGAAAACAGTGCCGGGACCTCTGCACATGCACGCTACAGTGGGCACGCATGTGCAGTAGCTCCAGGCGCCCAAAACTGTGTGGGAGGGGCCCAAAGCACGCAGCCCCAAGCCCTGGCCGAATGCCCTGCGTGCATAAGGCTGCCTCCCACGCCCAGCTCCTGCTTCCTCCCGACCCGACCCGACTCCTGCTTTCCCCCCCCACACCCTCCCCCGCCCCCGGACCGGACTGGACCCGACCCGCGCTCCCCCCACACCCCACCCGACCTGACCTCCCTCTCCCTCCCTCTCCCTCCCTCCCCCCCCGACCCGAACCGAACCGACCTCCCTCCGCCCCCCCGACCCGACCCCGACCCGCGCTCCCCCCGACCCGACCCGCGCTCCCGACCCCGGACCCGACCCGACGCCACCTACCTGTGAATCTGGTACTGGGGACGGGCCCTGCCCGAAGTCTTGGGCCCGGCCGGGCCCGGCCGGTTCAGCCTCCCCCCTGCCCTCCTCCTTTCCCCCCCGCCTTCTCCTTCCCCTCCCCCTTCTCCTTCCCCCCCTCCTTCCCCCCTCCTTCCCCCCTCTCCTTTCTCCCCCTCTCCTTTCCCGCCCCCTCTCCTTTCCCCCCTCTCCTTTCCCCCCTTCTCCTTTCCCCCCCTTCTCCTTTCCCCTTCCCCTTTCCCCTTCCCCCCCTTCTCCTTCTCCTTATCCCCCCCCTTCTCCTTCCCCTTCCCCTTCTTCCCCACTCCCCCTCCCTCCCCTTCCCCCTCCTTTCCTCCTTCCCCTTCCCTCTCCCCCTCTCCCCCCTCCTCCCCCTTCTCGCCCCTCCTTCCCCTCCCCTCCCCCCTTCTCGCCCCTCCTTCCCCCCACCCTTTCACCTTCTCCTCCCCCCTTCTCCCCCCCTTCCCCTCCCCCCTTCCCCTTCTCTTCCCCCCCTTCCCCTTCTCCTCCCCACCTTCCC